>NW_026712303.1:106455-232989 GCF_030504385.1 Musca domestica
TTTTGTTATAAAAAATGAAATATTTTCTCACATTTTTTTATAAATTTATCCTCGGACTTGTTTTCGAGTTGACGCCTGAAATTAACATAAAATTTCGTCTTAGGCAGAAGATGTCAAAGGATAAAATATTATACTGAAAATTCACGACAAATCTCTGAATAGACTATATATTTAGGTTAAATAGCTTTTAAGAAAATTACATTCCAAATATATGTACTTCAAGTGAAAATCACATGTTTTGTTTTAGGGTTAAATTAACACATTTTCAATTTAAATCAAAATCTCCCTTTATACTCAATTTTTTGGGGAAAGTGTCAAAGAAAGAATTATTCTACATCAAATTTCATTGTGAGTCTCTGAACAAAAGAAATTTGTAGGGTAAGTGTGCCTAAGTTCGGCATGTCCCAGTAGTCGGCACTTTTTATTTTTAAACCCATATAAATGAAACTATTATACAGAAATATATTTTGTTTACTTCAAATATATTGTCAGCTATCTTTGTGTACAATTTTGCTAAGAAGAGATGATTTATTCTAATAAAAATTAAATTTTTGTCTGTGAAGGTCCCAACAATTTATATTCTTAAGAAAAGTACAATAAAGACGTCGAATCAGTTTAACTAAACAAAAATATTATATTTTAATGAATAATTTATTATTATTATTAATTATTCGTACAAAAAATTGGTATGCCGACTGTTGGAACATGCCATACGACAATTAGCAAGTGGTGCCGACTACTGGCAAAAAAGCATTGTTTTAATAAACTACAAATTTATGAAATTTAATAAAAAGTTATTAAAACTTTATTTATTATTGCAAAAACTATACAAAATTTCGAATCTGAATAAATTAACTTGTAATAATTGAAAAGTTCCTCTCAGAATGGTGAGCGATTAAAAACGCGAAAATCCTAAAAGTTCCGACTACTGGTACACTTACTCTATCCAAAAGATACGGGGAAAAATATTATCAACTTTTGTTATAAAAATTGAAAATATTTCCTAATTTTTTTGATCAATTTTCCTAGGCCTTTTTCAAGTCGACTCATAAAATTAACATAAAATTTCGTTTTAGGCAAAAGAAGTCAAAAGACGAAATATTCTTCGGAAAATTTCACGATAAATTTCAGAATAAAGTATATATCTAGTACAATGGGTTTTTAAGAAAATTACATTCCAAATGTATGTACAACAACTCAAAAATCAAGTGTTTGTTTTGTTTCAAGTTTAATTAAACAAGTTTTCATTCCAAGTCAAAATCTCCCTTATACTTCATTTTTTGGGGAAAGTGTTCAACGAGGAATTATTCAAAACCAAATTATAGTGTGAGTCTCTGAACAAAGAAATTTGTATATTCAATATACACCTTTGAAAACATCACTAACTTTTATTAAAAAACCCTTGTTTATTTTTGAGAAATGCAGGCCTTTTTCTCCCTATACCATATATGGAAAAGGGGAAACTGGCACCTCTATATATGTTACTTTGTATTTAAAATTTTTAAAATCCCTTTACACCTGTCTTAAATTTTTAGTTCAAATTTCATAATCAGTCGAACTTTCATTATAATTATTATTGTGTTGCCCTGTGTAATTTATGATTTGTGAATTTTGAACTTTCACATTTCTTCCTATTCTATAGAGTTTTCCATTTTTCTTCGTCCCCATAATTTCGATATGAAAAATTAATGATTTACCACAAAAACCAATCTACACATACTGACATATATATACATACATATTTACATATGGTGATACAAAAGAAAATTCATAAAAAATAGTTTCCTTTTTTTGTTAACAAGTCATTGCACTTTTTAGCGCATTTTATACCATTTTTCCAAAACACATCTATGCATTGTGTGCAACCAGAAAAAAGAAACCGCAAACTGGAATCTTACTTTGAGAACGAACATAAGGAGAAAATGAACTCGAAAATGGAAAATAAAAGAAAATCATCGAAAAAAGCAAAACAATGTTTATTCAATGTAAAAGCGATCGAATAGCATTGATGATGATGATGGCGTTCGCTTCTGTTTTGCCTCAATTCTAAAAATTTGCATAGCATTATTTTGCTCTCGTTAGTGGCAAAAGAGTCACTTCATTCATATGTATAACAACAATATGAGGACCGAACGACCGACCACCTACCAAACTATCTACACCAGGGTGCCAGAATATCATCTGTATGTAGCTCCTAGCAGCCATGCCAAAGAAGTAGAATCATATTGGTAAGCGATGCTGTCATCTTGATATCATTAGCATTACAAGAGAAATTATGTTTGTTATGCTGTTGTTGTTGCCATCATTGTTGCTATTTTGGTTCCAAGCTGTTCTGATAGGATGGTTGTACTACCACCACCACTCTGCAACATTGTTCGCTCGCGATATCACAATAAACAAACGCTTCATTTAACCCATAATACTGATGACGCTGATGATGATGCTGCCACGGTTGTTATTGTTGTTGCTGTTGTTTTTGCCAGTAATCGCTTCGTGTATTCTCCCATCTGCCATATATACACCTATCACGACCAAACAAAGAATCCGCTAAAAAAATAGGAAAGACAACAACGACAACAACATCCACAATGACAGCATATTTACTCCATCGAAGAGAGGGGCGACGACGGTGCCAAGCGATACGGTGGAAAATTTAAATACATGTTGGAATTCAATCCATGCATGTATAGCAGCATGTAGGTTTGTCTGTTTTACACACATTCTCCGATACAGAAACAAATGGAAAGAGGAAAGATATGCAGATGAGCATTAATGCTTTGGAAGATGATGTTCACTTTTTTTCCATTAAAAATCGTGCAAATGGGTTATTCCACATGAAAATTACATTTAATGGCTGCTAATGGAATTGCAATTTATTAGGAAATAAGGGTAATGATAATGGTTGGGTACTTTACGGGAAGGTGAGATTGGAACAGGTGAGAGAGAAAATAAAGTTCCTCAGTAATCTTCAAAGAGTGAAAATGCGAGCTCTACATAAAATATACCATCTGAGCTCTCAGACGGAAAAGCTTAGCAAAAAACGCCCCATAAAAAATCAAGAGGTCTTACGTAGGCAGATCTTCTTATAGAAGAGTAAAATGTCTTCTTATAGAAGACTGGAAGTTATTGTCATAGAAGGCCAGAAGTTTTTCTTATTGAAGACTCGAAGGTCTTTTTATAGAAGACCAAGAGGTCTTCTTTAAGAAGTCCAAGAGGTCTTTAAGAAGTCCAAGAAGTCTTTAAGAAGTCCAAGAGGTCTTCTTATAGAAGGCCAAGAGGTATTATTATAGAAGACCAAGGGGTCTTTTATAGAAGACCAAGAGGCCTTCTTAAAGAAGACAAAGAGGTCTTCTTAAAGAAGACCAAGAGGTCTTCTCAAAGAAGACCAAGAGGTCTTCTAAAAGAAGACCAAGAGGTCTTCTCAAAGAAGGCCAAGAGGTCTTCTCAAAGAAGACCAAGAGGTCTTCTCAAAGAAGACCAAGAGGTCTTCTTATAGAAGGCTAACAGGTCTTCTTATAGAAGACCAAGAGGTCTTCTTATAAAAGACCATAAGGTCTTCGTACAGAAGAACACAAGACCTTCAAGTCTTCTATAGGTCTTCTTATTGAAGACTTGAAGGTCTTCTCATAGAATTGAAGAAGTCTTGATGGTCTTCTCATAGAATTGAAGAAGACTTGAAGGTCTTCTCATAGAATTGAAGAAGACTTGAAGGTCTTCTCATAGAATTGAAGAAGACTTGAAGGTCTGCTCATAGAAGACTTGAAGGTCTGCTCATAGAAGACTTGATGGTCTGCTCATAGAAGACTTGAAGGTCTGCTCATAGAAGACTTGAAGGACTGCTCATAGAAGACTTGAAGGTCTGCTCATAGAAGACTTGAAGGTCTGCTCATAGAAGACTTGAAGGTCTGCTCATAGAAGACTTGAAGGTCTTCTCATAGAAGACTTGAAGGTCTTCTCATAGAAGACTTGAAGGTCTTCTCATAGAAGACTTGAAGGTCTGCTCATAGAAGACTTGAAGCTCTCTTCTTATAGAGGACGTAAAGGTCTTCTCATAGAAGACTAGAAGCTCTCTTCTTATAGAGAACGAAAAGGTCTTTTTCGCATAGAAGACCAGCAGGTCGTTTTCCTATAAAAGAATGAATTTTTACCAAAATGTTAAATCCTGCGTGAAGTATTAGGCTTACTTTGTTGCATGTTTTGACTTTTAAAATCAAAACAGGCCATAGTTTTTAGGCAACCATTAATTACTAAAAGTAATATCACCCAACAAGTCACGGATACCTGTACAGAAGCGGTAATGAATATTTCTATGGGTCTTCCTTAACACTTGTCAATATTGTGCCTTGAATTGATAACAAAAACAATAACAACAAGTGTATATTACTTCTCTGTACGACATGACCTCAAAACCACATAAAAAGAAATCTAAACTTAGGATACATGGCGTACATCCGTGCATGGTACATCCGCTGAGCGGCACTGTTTGGCGCCAAGAGTGAAACGAACAAAAAAAATCCATCATTTATTAGAAACTACAAAATCCAAGTGAAAAAAGGATGTGCCACAACACTCAGCTGTCAATCACTGGGTGGGTTTCATATCTGGCATGCACTTTGTGCGGCTATCTATCTATCTGTCTGTTTGGCTGCTTTTAAGATGTAATAAAATATCAGAAAATGCAATAAACCTGTCTCACATTAGCCTTGGTGCGCACTCACACTCACATTCCATTAGACAGCACTCCAAGTGGCAGTGTTTGTGGGGTTTTAAGATAAAAGCGGATCGTAAAACTCAAGGGGTTAAAAGGTTTCCTTGTTGTTTCATTTTTTTCTTTCTGATTTGTTATGGAGTCATCCATATCCTTTATTTAGTTAGTTAATTGAGTATGTATGTGTGTGTGTGCCATCTTTCCTTTTGCCGGCACTTTTAGGAATATAAAATGAAATTGCATTTCCTTTATTTTATTCATGTCGCCTGTTTCTTCTCCTCATTGTTGTTACTTTATTCCGGCCAGAAGAACACACGAACATCAACAGCAGCAACAACAACAACAACAATTTAATGACTTTGCTTAAAAGAAAATCTTAAGAAAAAATCTAAGGAACAAAAGCAAGAAGCAAATGTATAGTGAAAGTATGTTGTATTTTCCAAGATACATGAAACAATGAAATACCGACTGACTGGCTGGGGAGCAGCAGTTTGCCAAAGAGTAGCTAACGGAAAGGAAGTTCTCTGCAGCATTGGGGGTTCAGCAGAATTATTTAATAAATACATATTGTACTTTGTATGAATTCCGTTTTCTACTTTGCTAATGAATACAATCAAGTTGCTAATAAAAGAAACTCATCACAACAATAAAGAAAGAAAGAAAAAAACAGCGACGTCATTGCGGGTTGTCAGCATCGCCTTTCAATCGACTGCCCCGAATGCCACCACCCCCTTGTCGTCATATGCTAACGCCCTTGACACAATAATCACCATCTCGTCATCATTGTCGTTATTAGCATGGAGTATTGGCGGCAGCCTCAGTGCCAAATAAAGCGTTAAAAGGAAAATGTTTCGAAACTGTGATTAGAATATGCTTAACGGAGAGAAAAAATGAATAACAATGAGGAGTTAAGTTCGGTTAAGTTGAATGTGCTACACCCTAGAGATAAGGAGATGTAAAAATTTTCCATACATAGGTAAAAGACCTTCGACCTATGAGTAGAACTTCCATCACAGGATTTCAAAAGGAATTTTTTAAAAAGATTCAATTTTTTTAAGAAAGAAAGCATCTTCTCACAGAATGGCTGAAGGGACTTCTTATAGAATACAAGAAGTGATTTATCTATGAAGACTGAAATTGTCTTCTTACAGAAAACCTGAATAGTTTTCTTCCGGAAGATCAGAAATGCTTTCTTGCAGGAGACCAGGGAGTCATATAAAAATTTCCAATAGTTTACGAAATACGAGTCCAAGAAAATTTCCATATTTCCCAAAAAAAGACATTTTCTATATTTTCGACATTCTGACCATGAAAACGAATTTGTTTTTAAATAATATGTTAAGAGAAGTTGTATCCCAGGACAATAGCTACAACTCTTCTTTGGAAAGTAGGTAAACATTTCCATTACTTTACAAAATATAGGTCGAACAACATTTGTATGTTTTCCAAAACAAAATAAAGTCTGTGAAAAAAACTTCAAGAAAAAATGGGCGGTCTCGATTTTTACCGTAGACTTAGGATCTAGTGGACTTTTTGCTGGGTACAACCTCAGGGATCAGAAAAACGAAGCGCCCATAGAGGTTTTTTTTCTGCCATACAAATGAACCCAGCCATACAAATGTTATCGCTTCGTCAATGCCCTTCATTCATCCTTCTGCTCGTTTGTTAAAATCACTTGCATTATCAAAGAGGGATCATTGAACATTTTTCCAGGCATAGATAACTTTTTTATGAAAATATAACACTTTTCAGGATAACCACTTTATTAGGGTACCTCCCGATTTTTATTATTTTCAGGGTTTCTGTCCGAATTTCCAAACGAATCATGTTTAATTTTATACTTCCGGTTCTGAGTGATTTGGGTAATTTCTCGAAAAAAAAAAGTTTTAATTTGACATTTCTAATTTTTAATAAGCCATATATTAGTACCTCCCGAATTTTATTATTTTGGGGGTTTCCACCAGAATTTCTAACAAAGCATCTATAACTTAATATTTTGAGTAGAAATGTAGATTAACTCTTTCCAAAATATATTCAATGTACGTCCACCTTTGGCATAACCATTATACAACGGAACTTCCTTAACTTCGAAATTTTGGAAATTCCGGACGAAAGTTACAAACCACATCAGCTGCAATTTGACAATTCTGTTTTTCGGTATTTGGTTTTACTTCTCCCAAAAATGTTGAATATAGGTACACTTTTTGGCATAACCCCCATACAATGGTACCATTGACATTCTCGTCAAAAATATTCAACGTGTATCCACTTTTGGGTATAGCCTCCATACAACAGTTCCTCCAGATGTAAATCGAAATTTCAGGTTCTCTCGAAGAATACGCAGGATTCTCCACTTTTTGGATAGCCCTCAACAAAATCCGCTGTAATTTTTTGTTTATGCTAACAGCAGTTCTTCCAGATGTAAATCGAAATTTCAGGTTCTCTCGAAGAAAAGTCCTGTGTATGACCACTTTTTAGATAGCCCTCAACAAAATCCGCTGTAATTTTTTGTTTATGCTTACAGCCCCTTAACTCCGAACACAATTTCTATCAAAATAAGCTGTATTTTTTGTATTTCCCGTTCTTTGCTGGTAATTTGACTAGCTCCAAAAATATCCAATATTGGTAAAAATCCCCATTTGACGGGACTTCGAAATTTAGGGATTTTGAAGCCATACGATTTGGCCATAAGTCAAGTTTTCTCATGGTGAAGAAAATACCCTTAATTTGTCTTCTATATATTTAAAACGTCTTATAGGTCCTTCTTATAGGACCTTCTAGTCAGGTGTTCAATATTTTGTGATTTTTAAAATATACTCGATACAAGGCTTTTAACAGTTCTTCTATGGACTGAAGACTTCTAACAAGTCGTATTCAACCTTGAACAGGCCTTTTGTGTATTGAAGACCTCGTATGAGTCTTTTCTAGGCAGCTCTTCAATATTAAGGAATTTGGAGAAGACTAGAGACTAGACACATAGAGAAGACCTTTAACTGGTATTTTGTGGGTGGAGGACCTTAACTCGTCCTTCTATGAAACTTAGACCTCTAACCTATGAATTAAAGAGGTCCATAAAAGATGTCATTAGACCAGTCTTCTAAGAAAAAAAAAACGAAGTGAAGAACAGGTTTTCTGGGTATTGAAGATCTCTTATAGGTCTATATAGGTTTTCAATATTTAGGAATTTGGACAAGTTCTTCTTCTTCTAGGGAGAGAAGACCTTTGACTGGTCTTCTATGAATGGAGGACCCTGTAGACAAATCTTTTAAAGACAGGAGGTGAGAAGAATTTTAATGGTCTATAATGCATCGAAACCCTTAAACCGACTTTCTAGGGACCAAAGAGGCCCATAAAGGTTATCACAAGACTAATATTCTATAGACAGGAGACGTTCGGAAGATCTTCTAAGCACAGATAGTCTTTGTCTAGAAATAAGATCTTTGAAAATGTTTCTTTGGAAAAGAGACCTTTAAAAGGCCTTAAAATGATAGAAGACTTTTACCGCAACTTTTAAAGAGAAAGTCTATCTAAATGGTCTTCAATATATAAAAAATTGTAATTCCGATTTTAATTACAAAAATATTAATTTTTTACCATGTCCCAAACCAAACATCAAAATTTAATATATCCTCCCTTGCTATGTAGAGGCTTTAGACAAAAAGCACAGTGTCATGGTGTATGGCCACATAAAGTGTTTAAAAATAAAGGCCATTTTCATTATTCATACACTTCATTGTAGACTTCATACCAAAAACACAGAGTTGTGGGTGAATGTAAATCTCAATGGCACACCCCACCCTCCACTGGAAAACCTAAGGGTACATGACAAACCTTATTATATTTTACGATGGTTAGTCAAATTTGTTTATCGCGTTTGTGTAGATTACTTTTTTTCTCTTGTTTTTGGTTAGAGCCATGGGATTTCCATATTGCCGACAAAAGGGATTTTCATTTTGTTGATTTTTTTCTTGGTAGCAACATCAGCAATAACCCTTTAATTTTTGATAGACATGGTGGTGGTGGGTATGGAAAATTTCTTTAGAAGTTAATTGTTTTTTTTTTTTCTTCTTCTTCTTACTTCTCTGTACACAAAATGTAATTAAACAGTAGCATGAGAACAACGTTCTCTTTTATTAATAACTAATTAAGATTGACAACATTGAGCTACTGCATACTTTGCATTATTTTAATGAAACAATGTCGTGGAGCAAAAATGAGTGAAGGATTCGTAGAGGGATTAATGTCGTTGATATTAACTTGAAGTCATGGATTTAGAATTTTTTTCCATTTTTCCCAACATCAATCATAATGACACGCGAAGGGGATGACAAGGTATTAACGGTCATTGATATTACTTTACAAAATTTTATAAAGAATAGCAAAAAAAAAAAAAAAAAATGGTAAAATATTTTGCCAACGATTAAGTTGTCTTCTGCTATTTTGTATATAATCCACGTTTTTGGTTTTCTCAATTAACTCGCCATAATATTCCCCTCAGCAAAACCCTAAGCCTCGCTATAACAAAATATTTCAAATTAATAACAATTCGTTCCACAGTATGCCCAAGACATCAGCACCATTATTAACATCATTAAAACGTGCTTTCGTCGGGCCTGAGTTTCCTCCCACAGAGAATTTCAAAAAAAAAAAAAAAAAAAAAAAAAGAGGCCGCCGCACCCCCACACACGCACGAATTCTGTTACTCCAACAGCAACATAAACAGAAAATCATCACCACAGGCATTTTGTTGGCAAAAAAAAAGAAAAAAAAAAAAAAACCAAACGCTCTACACCATTCTGATGAGGATTATTATGGCAATATTCCATGTGAATAACTCCTGGATCTCTTTTTTTATCTTCAACAATGTCTTCTAATCATCATTCTTGCGTGTTTGATTTCTCATTTAGCATGACAACCTGCTACGCATACAGGAACATTTTAAATGTCATCATAATCAGCAGTGATATGTCAGATAACAAAAAACGCATGCATTACATTAGGGGGTTTAGGTCTCATCTCCTCTGCACGCCACTCCACATATATTTGTTTGCTTTTCGTTTCTGGGATTTAAAGCTCACGTACATCGATGATACCACCCTCACTTTTTTTCAAAACGAGAATCCTAACAACCTGCAGAATTTATTATTTTCCATTGTATCCAGCTTTGGGCAAGGAGTAAGGCAGAGCAAATATTAAATGGAAAAGGGAATATCCACAAATGTGAAAATATTTCCGGTTAGGAAAAAAGGCAAGAGGACGTTTCTTCATTTCCTGGCCGCCTAAGTACAAATCATACATTACAACCATGTGTGAATGAATATACGTAGTCTAATGCAAAAGTCGAATTTTGTCATCAAATAAATTTTTCGTAGATTTTGTTGCAATATTTTAAACCGGTTTTACATTTAATTAAATTTACATTTTAATAAAAAAATTACATTTAAATTAAATCATACGATCGATTTTATGACTTCTAAGTATAAGATCAAAAAGGAAAACACGATAATAGTTGCATACTTTTAGGCAATACGATCGAAAAATCAAAAGTTATTTTTCCCCTCAAAGATTGCCAGTCCATTGTAATCTCCACAAGCCCAATGCTTTTCAACGTGTCGAATTTTGTTTCAATTACAACTGCGAGGTTGAAAACCGGCACATATTTACAAAGAAAACAACAGTATAACACAATCTAATAGAGTACTCGATAAGAGTGGAATCGGCACGATTTCTAGCGAATTTTACTCCAATTCGAAAAGGAGCAAAGCACACTCGCTTTTATTCAAGTCACATAGAAAAATAGGATATATTCGATTTCTACTCAGATCGAATTTGAGAGAGCATTTTTGAGGTATTTTAAGAAAAGAGAAGGAAATCGAAATACACAAAACATATTCCGTTGCATACTTCTTGGCCTTTGTGAAAATTATTATGTAAAAACGAGGTTATTTCATATTTGTCCAAATTTTTATGTGGAAGCTAGAATTGAGTATTTTGAGGCAGTTTAATAAAGAGTTCGAAACATCTACAACATTTCAGCTGATTTGGTGCAGAAAGCTTTAAAACCGAAAATAAGGAGAAACGGATTTATGGCGGCTATCCAAAAATTGGACAAAAATTAAATATTTTTGGGAGAAGAACATCCGTCTAAAAAGAGTTACCAAATTTTCAAATAAAATCTGATTTGGTTGGAAAGTGGGGGAAGAAAACTCCAAAATACCGAAAATCGGGGGGCCATACCAATTAAAGAACCTTAATCGAACCTTGTTTTGCAAGGCGAAAACAAACCTACCAAGAAGCCCAATTGTCAAATAACTGCTGATTTGATTAGAAATTCGGGAAGAACCCCCCAAAATAACGAAAATCGGGAGGTATCTTTATGTTCGTGTTTCCAATAACAAAAAATGGAGAAATGTCAAATATCAATTTATTTGGTTGGAAAGTGGAGCAGAAACCTCCAAAATACCGAAAATAAGGAGGACCACACCAAAAATTGAATCATTGTTGAATATTTTTTGCGAAAAGAAGAAATCTACTCACTGAAAACCCGAAATGTAAAATTAAAGCTCGTTTGATTGAAAATATGGACTGAAACCATCAAAATAGTAAAATGGGACGTAGAGACGTATGAAGGCTGGATAAAAAATTGCAAATATTTTGAATTTTTTTTTGCGAAAACCCGAAATACTAAATTACAGCTAAATTGGTCGAAACGCTTATAATATATGAAATAAAATTTCGATTGCTTTCTAATTCCACACATCCTAATATTTTTATTAGCAAGATCTGCTGTGAATATGGGATATATCGGTCCATTCGTTTTGGTACCTCATAAAACGGGTCAAAATTTTGAATTTCCACGAAGCTCGTAAAACTCAAAATAAGCATCCGATTCAAATTCGGCTCATCTCAATATTTCTGTCAACACAAGATATGTTGTGAAGATCGACCCACTCCTTCTGGTACATCTGCCACAAAAGTTCAAAATTTCGAATAATCAAAATGATCAAAATGCGAATTGAGCATCCAATTTTCCTCAAATACTTTTGTCCACTGTGTTTGGTACATAGCGCGAATTTGAAATTTTTCCAAAAATTCCAAAAAAAAAAAAAATATTTAGACTTTCACACCTTCTGAATTTGTAGGGACTTGGATTTGGAATATATGTCATATTAGGAACTTGATTAACAATAATTAACCGGTCTTTCTAAAGTCAAGAATAAAAAGTATATAAGTTCTCGATTAAATATGATTAAATTCTGAAATTTTAATTTATTGGGATTTATCATCAATTATCCCTTAATTTATGTAGGTTATTTCATCTGATTTTCACTTCTTAAATCCTTTTAACATCATTATTGCGTGGCTTTTTATTTTCCCCATCAAATAGCAGAATAATTGTTGTCAAATGTTGCGCCAAGTTTGCTATGAATAGTTGAATAACAGCAACACATCTGTCTCCAATAAACACAATAACAACAACAGCATCCATGCATCCAGAGGGGGGTTACGCACCCAGATGTTTGAGTCTATTATATTGTTTGCATTGTGGTTATTTTAATGATGTGCCATAAGTGACGTCATGTATATTTGGTGGGTTTTTGTATGACACTGCTCTTACTCCCGCTGCTGCTGCTGTTGTTTCTTGTCACGACGACCCATTCTTCCCCCCACAACTACATGGGTTTTGTTAAGAAAAGTCGAGGCCCAAAATGGCGCTGGGTGTTTATTTTTCGGGAGGGGTTTCTAATTTCATGCAATCACATAAACTGAGTGAGTTTGTGTGTTTGCGTATGTTTGTTGTACGAGTACACACAACATCCTTTTCATACACATTTGATGTCACTAGTCACAACAATCTGCACGTCAGATAGATGGTGCCATGCCGTTATTTGCCGTCAGCTACCACATTTAGTCATCCATTCATACATTTTGCGTTTGTCGTTTGTTTGCATTATTGTATTCTCTCTTCAAATACAGACGACAGTAACATCGATATTCTTCAATTCATTCATTCACTCACTGACACACATACACGCACAAACATTTGCACAAATTTTTGCCACCTTCTGTGCCATTCATGTTTCAAATTTGGCACGCAGTTTGCCTCTTAATGAGCCCCCGCTCCACTTCAAATATGATGCCAACCCAAAAACATATGGGGCGTGTATGTCGTGTGGGTGGGAAGAAAGGCCGCACAACGTGTGCATGCGTTCGTTCATGCAGTCGTGTGTGTGTGGCGCAACTAACGTGATTGTAAATTACACATGTCTTATGCAGATGTCAATTGGAATTGAACATTGCGAACAACAATAAATAATTGACAATTTTTTGCCTTTACCTAGAAAAATTCGTGGGGCAAGGGAAAGAGGTTTTTTCTTGGAATACAATTTTCCAACTTTCACCAGAAAAGAGGAAAATGAATAACGTCATAGAAGTATGTCTATTTGTCTACCCATGAAAATATTGAGGGCGTGAAATTTGTTGTTCATTAGGTTTAATTCGTGCGGATTCTTTTGTGGCGTTTATCCTTTTTTTCACCCCTTTTCTTCTGTATTGAAGTAAAAAATGTTAGAAACCCCAAATTGAACACATATTATGGACAATTTGCGTTGTATACCTTCATACCTTTAGAAATGTGAATATGTCACAGAGTCAAAAAGCTGACGGTATCTTGGGTGGAAAGCGTACAAAGTAAGATCAAAGATATGGGTGTTTGGGGTATAAAGTGTGGTGGGCAATTTAGATGTCTGCAAGGGACGTAGACTTGGTTTCGGAATATTTATTTGCCATATTTCCGAAATATTTATCGTAGTCCTTATAAAGAAATTGCCCAAAGTCTTTTTAGATCAACTTATATTCAGTAAAGGCCAGTTTAGTTGGGAGAAAATGAAGAGAGCAAAAAACAACACAGATGGGAATACCAGCACTGCAGACTCTTTTAAGCTGTCAATGATGTCGGTTGAGCTATAGCTTGTTTTCTTGTTATACATTCCAATATACAATGAAAGGAATATTGTATTGTCTTTGCAACACCTTGAAATATTCGGAGGAGACCCCAAATCAGAATAAAATTATAAGGCAATTTAGCGTTGTCCGTCTGTCTGCCTGTTGAAATCACGATAGAGTTCACATTTAATCTAGAGCTTTGAAATTCGGCATAAAAGTTTGTATTATATGCAGACTTATTGGAATTAAAAATAGCCTATATTGGTCCACTAGTGTAGCCCCCACATAACGGTACCTCCGGATTTTCGGTATTTTAAAGGTTTCTGACACAAATTCCAACCAAAGCAGATGAAACTTACCATTTGAGGTTATTGGAAAGTATGTTCTCTCCCTGCAAAAAATATTCGCTATAGGTCCTCTAATTCGTGTAGCCCCCGTAAACGGTATCCTGTCACAATTTCCAACCAAATCAGCTAAAACTTGACATTTGAGGTTCTTGAAAGGTATGTTCTTTCCCTGCGAAAGATGTTTGATTCAGGTCTAATAATTGGTATAGCCCCCATATAACGGTACCTCCCGATTTTCGGTATTATGAAGATTTCTGCCATAATTTTTGACCAAATTTAATGATACTACAAACCCCATATAATTGTACCTTCGATTTTCGATATTTTAAAGGTTCCTGCCACAATTTCCAACCAAATCAACTGAAACTTGACATTTAAGATTCTTGAAAGGTCCTTGTTTGATTTAGGTCTACTAATTGGTATAGCCCCCATATAACGGTACCTTCCGATTTTCGGTATTTTAAAGGTGTAGCAGAAACTTTAGAAACCTTCCGACCAAATCAGATGAAACTTGACATTTTGGGTTCCTAGTAAGTATATTCTCTCCCTGCAAAAAGTATTCGCTGCAGGTTCACTAATTAGAAAAGCTTCCATTTAACGGTACCTCCCAATTTTCGACATTCTGAAGGTTTCTGTCACAATTTCCAACCAAATCCGCTAATACTTGACATTTGGGGTTCTTAAAAGGTCTGCTCTTTCCTATCGAAAAAATTACGATTAAGGTCCACTAATTGGTATTGTCGCCTTATAACGGTACCTCCGGATTTTCAGTATTTCGAAGGTATCTGCCACAATTTCTTAACAAATTAGATGAAACTTGACAGTTAAGGTTCTCGGTATGTTTGTTCTCTCCTTGCAAAAAAACTTTCGATTCAGGTTCACTAATAGAAATGACCCCCCAAATAATGGTACCCCCGAATTTCGGTATTTGGAAGGTTTCTGCCACAATTTCCAAACAAATCAAATGAAACTTGACATTTGGGGTTCTTGAAAGGTCTGTTCTCTTTCCTCGAAAAATATCAGGGCAGGTGTTTCCCCCCCTATAGGTGTCAGGTTTTGCCCCCCTATTACGGTACCACCCAATATATTAAACATTTTGAAGGTTTCAGAAAAAATTTCCAACCAAATTAGATGAAAATATGGGTTTCGCTTTTTGGGTATTTTTATACCCTCCACCATAGTATGGAGGATATATTAAGTTTGTCATTCCGTGAGTAACACCTCGAAATATACATGTTAGACTCCACAAAGTATATCTTGGTCAGCATAAAATTCTCTGTCGATTTAGTGATGTCCGGCCGTCTATTCATCTGTCCGGCTGTGGAAATCACTCTAACTTCCGAACGAAATAAAGTAGGTTGATAAAATTTTACTTACTTCAGGACTTTTGGTATTGAAAATGGGATATGTAGGCCTACGTTTTGGTATACTGAAAATCCATATGTAATTGTACCTCCCTATTGTTTCAAATTGTATTCGTAATGGATATTACAGCCTATGACAGAAAATTGTCTGTACAGGTCCACGTCTTCGTATAGTCCCCATAGAACGGCACGGTACTTTGATAATTTTATGTTTGGGGATTATTTCATGCAAATGTTAATCGCGACTGTGCCTCAAATGGTCCATGCGCTCAATTTAATTTTGGCATACTATTTTCCATATTTCTGTCAAATAAATATTTCTGCCAATGTTGCCTTCCAAAGCGGCAATTGAAGCGGACTCGTCTGTATTGACATGAAATTAAACATAGGCCCACAAAAATAGTCTAAGGACCTTAAATCAGTTTTTACATTTAAAAAATCAGATTTCTGTTAATAAAAAACAAGTTTTTCATTTTGATCATTTTCATAAATCTTTCTGCAGTCGCCAAAGGACAACAGCATAGACTATTTTTCACATACATGAATGACACAATGTCCGACTGACACATTCCGCCTTTGGTCTTTGGCAGCATATCTTCCTTCACTTGTAACCATTGCTTGATTTATTGCATATTTAATATGAAATACTTTATGGCAAATACAACACTTCAAAGCTGTCATAATTCTTCAGAAGCATGTCTGACGACTCTCCATTGCTTTCAATATCTTCAATAATGTGAAAAGGTTGCCATTTGGGTAATTTTGTGAATCAAATAATATCCAAAACATTGTTTCTGACTTTAAAACTATCAAAATAAAATTCCATTCAATTGATTTTTTCGCAAGATCCTCCCTAATTATTTTAATTTGAATTCGTTAAATAAAATTATATTCCCATCTGGCAACACTGAGCTCCCCGCCAATAATTCTTATCCGAAACCCATCATTTTGATTCTGGCTACGTTTTCTTTTTATTTTCCCATCTTCATTTCATCTTTGATATGTTGATTTTCTCATCTAGGGAAATATTGTTTGCCAAAAAAAAAATATGCAAAACGCGAAGCGGAAAATACGGAAGTAAAGATGAAAATGAGAAAAACTTTCTTTCTACCGAAAAAAAAAAACACCAACCTACAACAATATCTACTTTTCTCTTGTAAAATTGTTTTCCCCAACAAGAGCAACACAAAAAAGTGCCATCGTTTGTTCAAGTGGCTGTTGCAAGTTGATTGGTATTGTTTTTGTTGATGTTGTACCACCACTGATGGCGCACTGTTGTATGTCGCTGGATAATATCTTTAAGTTTTGTATATGAGGGTATAAATCAATCATAACTTATGACACATTCTCTTTTCTGATATGCATAAAAGCCATGACATGTTGTTGGCTGGTTGGCACCATCACTTCGTTTTTGGATGGTGATGGCGATGGCGATGATGATGCCGACCAGGCTCTGAAGTTAAATTGCTGCATACATATATGTGTGAGGGTGTTTGTTGTAATGGAAAGAGTGTAAGTAAATATCAGCAAATTGTAATTTCACAAAAAATTTTTGTCTACACCGACAAAAGTTTTCTTCATAAACAATAAATGATTTTTTTTCTGAAAATTTTGTTTGTTAAGGATTTTTTATATAGTGGCAAATAAAGTAGTTGGTAAATATGTGTAACAAAAATGGGATAATGGGAGATTTTTCTAAATGCAAAATTTCTCAATGAGACTCTTCAGTTTTTGCAAGATAAACAGCTCTCTTCAAAAAGTTTCTTTAAAATTTGTAAGTCTATTGTGGTTTTTTTTTTTTTTTTTTTTTTTTTTGAAAAAAATATTCAATACGCCGACAAAAATCCCACTACCAAAAAAAGTATATATGCCACTAAATGGCTAATAAACGTCGATAAATAAGTTGAACGCTATTTTTTATGTATTTTCAATATAAACCGGCCCAATAGGGCCATGATACACTCTAAGAATAGCAGTAGAATTTATTCTCAATTTTGAAAAATAGTAAGCTGACATGAATCTACACAAACAACACCATAACACTTAGCATCTTTATAAATAACCAATTACATTTGTGAATGATTTTACCAACGCCTGCACATCCTGAATTTAGCTATAGTAGTACCTCTAGGGCCAGCTACTCTGCAATAGTGACCTCTGGTGCCAGCTAGTTCACAGTAGCAGTATCTGGGGCGAACATATCTACAGTATGGGCTTCACAAGCCTGACTTCTACGCTAGCAGAGGTCAGTTATTTTACGATAGAGGCCTCTGAGGCCAGCTATTCTACGGTAAAGAGCTCTGGGCCAGATATTTTACAGTAGCGACTTAGAGTCCAGCATATCCACCATAGATGCCAGCTATAATGTCAGCTTTTTTTCGATGGAGGCCTATGAGGTCTGCTATTTTCTATAGAGCCTTTTCGAGGTCAGCTATTTTACGAGAGAGGCGTCTGAGGCCAGATATTTTACAGTAGAGGTCCCTGAGGGTAGGCTAGCTAGCCAGCTATTCTACTATAGTGCCTCTAACGCCAACTATTCTACGACAACGACCTCTGAGTAGGGGCCTATTAGGCCAGCTATTATTCAATAGAGGTTTCTGAGACAAGCTATTTTACACTAGAGTCCTTTGAGGTCAGCAACTATACGGTAAAAGCCTCCTAGGTCAGTATCTCTACCGTTGAGGCCTCGGAGGTCACATATTATAAGGAAGAGGACAGGTACTCTAAGGTAGAGGCTCCCGAGACCACGGTAAAGGTCTCTTAGTCCAGCTACTTTATAATAGATGCATCTGGTGCCAGCAACTCAGAAGTAAAGGCCTCTGAGGCCTACAACTTTCAGGTAGAGGCTATTAATGAGGTATTTGAGGGCTGCAAATATACGGTAGAGATCTCTGAGGAAACCAAATCCTTTAGACTCAAGGAAACCAAATCCTAGCGACTCAATATTGTGAATGGAAGCCTATGACGTCTTCTATTCTACGATAGCGGCCTTTATAAATTCTACGGTTAAAACCAGATATTCCACAGTAGAGGCCCCCGAGGCCAGCAAGTCCACTGTAGGGTCGCTGAGTCCAGCTAATTTACGAGAGATGCATCTGGGGCCAGCAACTCAAAAGTAAAGGCCTCTGAGGCTAGCAACTCTACCATAGGAGCTCCAGAGCTTAATATTGTAAAGCTGGCTTCTGAAACCACTGATGAAAATTTGCTGGTCATTAAAAACCCATCCTGCTTTTAATTGTGGCCTCTCGGTTTCAGTTTGAAAAGTAGAAAGTGATTTCTTAAGAGCTACAGGAACATTGTGCTATTAGGTTTTGTAATTTAAAGTTTTCGCCCTCGTTAGATTTTAGCTGTATTTGAAGGTCCTGTTCATATCTGCCAATAATTTGCTAGAAATCTTTCCTTGCAAAAAAAAAAAAAAACATGTTCAATGTTGGCTCATATTTTGGAATTGAGCCCTTCCCCTCCATCAGGTGACAGAAGGGATAAATGTGATATAAAAATGTTTATTTTGCGCTATTAGGACCCCAACCCCGCAATACAGCTATGTAGTATTTTGTGTTCAGTATTTTTTATGGTTCTGACATATCCGATTTCAGACCCCTACTTCATTTTCTGCTAATCCTGAACAAACCGAACTTTAATTCATTTTTAATAATTTTTACCTTAAATCACCTTTAATCGCATTTCCTAAAACGTTTTCATAAAATGCCCTAAAAATGCTAGTCTAATACAATTTAGTATTTTAGGAGAGCTGGAGGACGCAATAACATTTCAAAGTCTAAATATCGATTTTTGACAGTGATAAAATTATTCGATCTTATCATCTGTTGATAAAACTATACATCAAAGAATCTAAAATCGACCTTAATCGACTTTGATTCGAAAAGTCAAAGTCGAAAATTGATTTTTGGCTTGCTATTCAAAACCGAGAAGTCGGAATTCCGGCTTTTGTTTCCGACCACATATCCCTAAAATCTCCACAAAACCTCAAAGAAGAAGGGCAAATTCCTTCTCATCATCCACAGAAAACAATTAGTAATAGGATCCAGTCGCCCATTTCATTGTACCGCAGTACCAAACAAAACTTAACATCTGGGAATAACTTTCATGCACTAATCCTCCTGGAATCAATCTAAAAAAAAACTTGTTTGTCTGCCTGAAAAAACTCCTCACGAGTTTCCGCCATATATGTTTATGTGCCTAACAATGTGTGCTGGTATTATAAGTTACCTAGTATGACGCCACAAGTCTTTCGCTCTCTCTGGTGCTGGTGGTGGTGGCGTCGTTATTGTTTACTATGTGACAGGCTGATCGTTAATAAGGGGATTTTCGTGAGTTTAAAAATGACATACAGACACATGGACATGGACATGGATGTATGCATAAGCGTTTTACAAAACTTTTGCCTGTGTAGTATTTGTAGATTTACTTTATGATTGTACATCATGGAAATTTTGCCATGAGTCTGGGGGGAAAATATATACAATGGGGTGAAACGAATATTTTGTGACGTGAGGGAAAAATAGAAAGCAATGCAAGGATGTAATTTTTGAGGTCCTCAAATGTTAAAAAATATGTTTTCGGACCTGATGGTTAAAATAACATGTATTTACCTATGATTATGTAGAAAGAAAGATATATAATGGGTCTTAGGTAATATTTTGCCGTATAATAGGAATAAGTGACTACCTCCTGGAGCCAACTTTTAAATACCTTTGATTTTTTTAAAAAATTAATGTGTAAAACAGTCGAATATTGTAAACCTTTATTCACTAGAAGTTTGGTCAATGGCAGACCTCCGAAAAACTAGCTTAAATTCGAGTAAAGAGTTAAAGTCGAAGAGCGAGAGTATCTGTTATACCCTCCACCATTATGTTTATCAAAGTGAAATGAAATAATGAAAAGAGTAGAGAACCTTTACCAATAAGTGGACCTTAATCGAATATTTTTCGCAAGAAGAGATCACACCTTTCGATAACACCAAATGTCAACTTACAATTAATTTGGTTGAAAATTGTGACAGAAATCTTCAAAATACCGAAAATCGGGAGGTACCGTTATGTGGGGAATATTCCAATCAGTGGTCCTGAATCGGAAATTTTTTGCAAGAAGAGAACAGACCTACCGAGAACCTCAATTGTCAAGTTTTAGGAAATTTGGTTGGAAATTGAGGCAGAAACATTCAAAAATACCGAAAATCGGGAGGTGCCGTTATGTGGGGACTATACCAATCAGTGGACGTGAATCGAATATTTTTTGCAAGGAGAGAACAGACCTACCGAGAACTCCAATTGTCAAGTTTTATCAAATTTGGTTGGAAATTAAAGCAGAAACCTTCAAAATATGGAAGCTTTACTAATTAGTGGACCTGTAGCGAATATTTTTTGCAGAAAGAGAATATGGAACCTAGGAACCCCAACTGTCAAGCTTCATCTAATTTGGTTAGAAGGCTTCTGCTTCACCTTCAAAATACCGAAAATCGGGAGGTACCATTATATGGGGGCTATAACAAATAGTAGACCTGAATCGAAAATCTTTCACGAGGAGAGAATAGTCCTTCCAAGAACCCCAAATGTCAAGTTTCAGCTGATTTGGTTAGAAATTGTGGCAGAAACATTCAAAATACCGAAAATCGGGTGGTACCGTTATATGGGGGCTATACTTAAACGTGGACCAATACCGCCCATTTTCAATACCAATCAGCTTGTATATAATACAAACCACTGTGCCAAATTTCCCTAGATTAATGACGTAATTTCAACAGACGAACGGGCGAACATACAGCCGGACATCGCTGAATCGCCTTTTTAGGGTCTGTGATGAACATTTCGAGGTTTTGCAAACGCAATGACATTTTATATGCCATCTGTTTTCGGATACCCACTCTTCCAGCTAACCCTCTCGCGAGCAAGATTCACTCCCAAGAGAAACCGAGCACATCTCTGCTCTGGTTAATGAAGGGAGATGTTTAGTAAACGGTTCTTCCTTCCTATTACTAATGGCTCATTGCAAAAATGAGGCTTAGTATCCCAGAATCTTCCAATAAATGAGTCTAATATATATTTCTTCTCCCAATTTTTGGTATTTTATATCCCCAAAAAATTCCCTTGTGACAAGTAATGGGGCTGACATATTTTTCCCAACTTGGCACTACTAAAAATTACCATACAAAATTTGGCAAATTTTTCCCATTACACCCCAATAAATCCCCAACATTTACTATGTATGAATAATTGCGTGTGTGTGTTTGTGTGTCCTGTGTAGAATGGCTTAAAAACACAAAACTACACACACACAGATACCGCCACTTGCTTTGCATTTGTTAGTCGTACAAATTGTCATGTCGAGACAGATATATTACTGACAGTGGCTTAAATACTTACAAGCAACGTACAACGGCGGACCAATGCTGCAGAATGACAAAACAAACACACAGAAATATGCTTGGCAATGTAAATTTCCAAAAAAATACAAAAAAAGAAAACGCTCAGCTGAATTTACTTTTTTTATGAAATTTCCACGCATTCCCGACTCAGGCACACAGACAAATATTTGTTCACAGATTCAGAGACGAACACAAAGATGGATAGTTACAAATGATAAGCCAAAACCAAGCATCAGCAGCAGCCGCCACCACCACGAAGAAGCAGCAGAAGATGATGATGATGAATTTCCAGCAATAGTTGTAGCTTTGTGGCCGCCATGACACAGTTGTTGTGTGGGGGACGGATTCATAATTCCTTGTAACTCCAAACCAAAACGCAGAAAAACAACACGAACACATTTGAATCCCAACCAACAACATGTTGTTTTACAAGTTTAATTTTGAAGCTTTGCTATCCTCCTCCTCCCACTCCTTCCATTCTTTTACCAAAAATACTACAACAGAACCCCAAAAGCTATTTCCATTCATAATTCATATTTTTCATGTTTAATCCTCCGGTATTTTTTTATGAAAGAACATCACCATAACAACACTTGCTATGCACACTCACATACACACAACATGTTTTGGCTTGATGTTGTGTTATCAAATGCGATTGTTATGCGTTTAGCCCCCCTCCTCCATGAGTTGGACAACTTGTCTGGAGCCAAAAAAAAAAAGCCAATAGTTTCCCACTACAATAGTTTTACATAGCAGGTTGTATGAAAATCCCTGTGACAAAAAAAATAAGTTTGGAAATTTCCCCCTCCCCCAAAAAAAAGTTTTCCAACAACACTATCCAAATGTCACATATTTTATTGTTTTATAATGCATTTAAATTAGCAGAACAACCCTCGTCACAACAAGATAAAACTAATTCCCAGTAATTGCCCTTTAAACGAAACTATTTGGGAATAAAATTTCGAAATTAATGAAATTAAATATTTGGGTATTGGGAAAGTTGATTGGAAATTTGGCGAATTGTCTAATGGACAAAAAAATGAGATTTTTATGAAAAATATCTAACAATTTAGCATTTCGGAAGGGACATGTATTTCTGCTGGATGGCGAAATAACTCATGAATATAACCTCCATCATACATAGTCTGGAGGGTATATTCAGTTCTTCATTCCGTTTGTAACTCATCGAAATAATAATTTTAGACCTAACAGAGTAAATCTATTCTTGATCAGCGTAAAATTCTAAGACGATTTAGAGCTGTGCGCCGGTCAATCTGTTGTAATAACGCTAGAGCCAAAACGAATAAAGATAGGAACCTAATATTTTGCACAGATCAGTCTTTAGTCTGCAGGGAGGTCAAGTTCGAAGATGGGCTATATCGGTCCACGATATCATATAGTCCCCATATAACGGTTCCCCGGTATTCGGTATTTTGATGATTTCTGCCCTCTGAGTACTTTACCCCTGGATGAGTATTGCCTATATGCATAGGTCCATGATATCGTATATCCCTAATGTAACGGCACCTCTCTATATTCGGAATTTTGATGATTTTAGCTACATTGTTCAATGATATTGTCTGAAAATCCACACAAGAAGGTCTACGATATCGTATAACCCCCATACAACGGTACCACCCGATATTCGGTATTTTGATGATTTTAGGGAAATTATTTACAGGAATGTTTCATATTTCGTATTTGAAGTTCCTAATGAGTACTACAGTCTATGATAGAAAATTGTCTATGCAGTTCCAGGTTCTCGTATAGCCCACCATATATCGGTACCTCCCCTTATTAGGCATTTTGAAAATTTTAGGTACAATATTCACCGGAATTGTTTGAAATTTCATATTTAAAGTTCCTAATTGGTACTAAAGTCTATGACAGAAAATTGTCTGTGCAGGCCCAGGTCTTCGTATAGCCCTCATAAATCTATACCTCCCTAAATACGGTATTTTGATGATTTTAGCTAAATTTTTTCACCGTATTTTCGTATTTTGAATTTCGTAATGACCTATGACAAAAGTTGGCTATGCATGTCAGCGTCTTTGCGTAGACTCCAATATAACGGCTAATTCGGTAGTTTTAAGATTTTAACAGAATTTTTAAAAGATTTTATTTTTTTGAAAATTTCGAAATTCGTTCCAAATGGTGGAGGGTGTATAAAGTTCGGCCCTGCTGAACTGCCTGCTTTTTTTCTTGTTTTTTTAATTTTACTGGTATTACAGAAGGTAGGTAGTAGTCCTTACTTTAAGACTACTGGTAATTTAGAGAGTATGTGGTTTTTGTAACAAAACCTTTTTCAGTTGTAATTCGAATAGTCTGTGGTATAATTCGTAACATTTCATTTGTAATTGGAATTATTTCAGTTTTACTTCGAGATCTCCAATTGCGATTCGAATTTTTTCTGTTGTGATTCGGTTTTTCCAATTGTAATTCGAATTCTTGGCTTTGCATTTTGAATTGCTTGTGATTCAAATTATTTCATTTGTAATTCAAATTATTCCAATTGGAAAGCGTATTCTTCCAATTGTTATGCGACTGATTCTAATTGTAATTTAAGCGATTCCACATGTAATTCGAATTACAAATGGAATATTTCGAATTACAATTAGAAAATTTTGAATTACGAATCTAATAATTCGAAATACTTTTAAAATAATTCGATTTACAATTACAAAAATTCGAGTTACAAATTAAATAATTTGAATTACACTTAGAATAAATCGAATTAAAAATAGAATAGTTTGAATTACAATTAGAAAAAATCGAATTACAAATGGAATAATTCGAATTACAAATAGAATCATTTGAATTACCAATAAAATAATTCAATTAGAATTGGGAAAATACGAATTAATAATGAAACGATTGGAATACCAATTAGAAAAACTCGAATTACAATTCAAATAATTTAAATTACAATTGGAATTCTCGAATATAAAATGAAATATGTTGAATTATAATGGGAATTTTGAAATGATTCAAATTACAAATAGGATTCTCCAATTACAATTAAAATGTTTCGAATTTCACCTGAAAAAGAGCATCTCGTATCAAATAACAGTAGGCCGCATATACTTAAATTCATTCTATATTTCAGAATGGAAATCGGAGCAAAATTTTTGAATGGAAGCAATTCAAAATTGTAATCGCAACTTAAATGGCCATAAAATTCCCTCCTGACAGTATACTTTGTTTTTTATTCGACAAAGCAAGCCTAAAAGCATTCTGCACTTTTTGTTTTGTTTTATTTTTGTCATCTATTTTCTATTTATATATGTGTGTGTCCATCAAATCTGCTACGAATTTACATTTGTTGTCTATTTCCGGTTGAAAGACATTTAAAATTCCATATTGCAATTGCAAAGTGCTCTTCCGCAGTTTTGTTTTCTAGTCTGGTTTCCAAATCTTTGAATAACAAAAATAATTTAAGCAATATTTGTTAAGCGCCTTAATGTAGGCAATAAAATATATGAAATTCAAATAAAACCATGGACAAGAATCGGAGTAAAAAAACTGGGACATATTTTAAATGTGAATTTATATTTTAATAAATGTAAAGAACATACTGACATATTTTTGTGTTTAATATCTTTTCTTATTTTTATTACAAATCCGATTTGGTTTTTATTGTTTGTTTTATAACGAATCTGCTGCCACTGGCGTAGTTTAAACTGAGTGATTTTCCGATTGTCCCTTTGAAAAATTTATTAAATAACAATAGTCCTCTCAAGTTTTGGTTACAAATTTAAAATTTTTACCACCAAATACCTTACCTACGCCATTGTATGTTACATTTACAGAAAAGAAGAGTTACCCGCTATTCTATATGGCCAAATAAAGTTCCATGAAAAAAAGCAGAGCAAAACAATAAAAAACCTTTAGAGAAAACAAATAACAGTAACATTGTGCACAAAAAAATCCGACACTGCTTTCAATAAACAAAAACCCCCCTTCTCACGTAAACAAATTCACAAATGGAAATTTCACAAAAATTGCTGGTGACCATCTAGAAATGGCGGCATTGCCATCCATATATTTCAACTGAATGCATTTCCCACCGCCCCGGCATGGAATTGGTAAACAAGAACAGATTTCGCATTTTTTCGTTTTGTTTTTCTTTCCTTTTTTCGTTCGTTGATTCCTTGGAGAGAAAATATTTGCTGTAGCTGGTTTAAAATTCAATTCGTAAAACGCGAAAATGTTGAAGGTGAAATATGTATGCAGATGTGGAGCAGGCCAATTAAAAGTGAAATAATTCTGTAGCCATTCTCAAAGAACTGTAGAACTGGACAGGAATCTTTTCGAGATTTTTGGACAAGGAGGGAATGTGACAGGAATTACAATTTTCTCGGAATATAGAAATCTGTATATATAAAAGAAAGTCGTGTTAGTTTCACTCTTTATAACTCTAAAAAGTCCTTGTAAATATGGCTAAATATTGGTGAGAGAGTAGTTTATAAGGGGAAGACGGACATAAGAAACTAAAAACCCCAAAAGGTACTAAAAAAGTACTACAATGTATTAGTCATATGGAAAGAGGCAAAAATCTTAAATTTGGAATGAAGGTCACTGATTTTGAGTAGGATAAATGATTTTTTGAAATTGGAACAAAAAGTGTACTTTATGTACTATATTTGGTACCATTTGGATTATATAAACGGATAGATCTGAAACAGATAGATGAAATTTCTATTTGTATAAGAATTAAGTTGGGAACTAGGGTTGATATATGGAGGTGGTTTATTCTATGAGTACCAGTGAGTGAGACAGATGGAGTTGGAATTTTGAAATGTTTATATTGGGGCCACTGTTAAATTGTAGATTTCAAAAATTATTTTTAAATAAATTTATAAACGTGGATTTTTTAAATAATTTTTCAACAAATTAAACGGCGTGGATTTTTTAAAATAATTTTTCAACAAATTAAACGGTGTGGATTTTTTGAAATATTTTTTCATCAAATAAAACGGCGTGGATTTTTTTAAAATAATTTTTGAACAAATTAAACGGCGAGGATTTTTTTTAATAATTTTTGAACAAATAAAAGGCGAGGATTTTTTAAAAATATTTTATAAATAATTAAACAATGTGGATTTAAGAAAATATTCTTTCATAAATTTATAAACGTGAATTTTGAAAAAAAAAAAATATTTTTCTAGAAATTTATAAATGTGGATTTAAAATTTTTTTTTTTTTCAAAAAATCAAACAACTTGAATTTTTTAAAAAATATTTTTTCAATAAATCAAGCAACGTGCAATTTTTAAAAACTATTTATTTTTAATAAACTCATCATCGTGGATTTAAAACATTTGTTGTTGCAAACATGCCAACTCTGTTCCAAAAAAAGGTATTTTTCAATAAAATTATAAGTGTAGATTTTTTAAAAATATTTTATCAATAATTCAAACATTGTAGATTTTAAAAAAAAAAAATTCAATATTTTTTTAAACATTTTTTTAAATATTTTTTAATAAATCAAGGTCGTGGATTTTTTAAATATATTTTCAACAAATTAAACTGTGTGGATTTTTAAAAAATAGTTTTTCATAAATATATAAACTTGGTGTTTTTAAAAAATATTTTTTTAACAAATTATACGGATTGGATTAAAAAATAGTTTCTCATAAATATGTAAACGTTGGTTTTTAATAAAAAATAATTCTTTTAAAGCTGGATACTTATTTTTTTTTATTTTTTATTATTTTTTTTTTTTGGAGCAGCCCCCTTGTATGGGATAGCTCCGATTTTAAGTATTTTTTACATTTTAGTCATGTTTTCCCTTTAATTTTTTTAAAGTTTGGGTATTTTGATTTTTTATACCCTACACCACTAGGTGGCAGGGTATTATGTCTTTGTGCATTTGTTTGTAACAGGCAGAAGGAAACGAGATAGACCCATAGTTCCTTTTGATGATCTGCATAGAATCACATTCTGAGTCGATTTATGCATGTCCGTCCGTCCGTCCGTCTGTCCGTCCGTCCGTCTGTCCGTCCGTCCGTCCGTCCGTAAACAAAGTACAGGTCGCATTTATTGCCCGATCCAGATGACATTTTGCAAAGATCTTTTGTTTGGCCCAAGGACGAACCCTATTGAAATTGGAGATAATCGGTCAAAATTTAGATATAGCTCCCATATATATCTTCGTCCGATTTGCCTTTTATTGTGCACCAAACGCGTACTATCGTCCCGAATTGTATGGAATTTTGCATATACACCCAAATTAGGCATGAAAATATGTATGCCAAATTTGATCGAAATCGGTTCAGATATAGCTATAGCTTCCATATATATTATTCATCCGATTTATTATTTTTGTCCACCGCAGCCGTAATATGCACTATGCAACAACAATATTTGGGGAATAGATCATATACAGCTCAGAAATACATTTGCTAAATTTTATCGAGATCGGTTCAGATTTGGATATAGCTCCCATATATAACTTCGTCCGATTTACCTTTTATTGTGCACCAAACGTCTAATATTTGTCCAAATGGGATGGAATTTGGCACTTATGACCGAATTGAGTCTAGAAGCTAGTATGTCAAATTTGGTGAAGATCGGTTCAGATATAGCTATAGCTTCCATATATATTATTCATCCGATTTGTTATATTTGTTACCCACAACCGTAATATGCACTCCGTAACAACGATATTCAGGGAAATATATTAAATACAGCTCAGAAATATCTTTGCCAAATTTTATCGAGATCGGTTCAGATTTGGATATAGCTCCCATATATATCTTTATCCGATTTCAAATTAATTGTGCACCAAATGGGCAATACAATTCCGAATTTAAAAGATACAAATGCTTCGGCATATTTAGTCTTTTGAACTTTAAATTATAATTATAATCATAGCGTGTATGATTGAATTCTCCCATAAAAACTTTTAATTGTTATGCGCAGCTCTACTAAATTATCAAAGTGGTGTAGTGTATCATAAAATCGGACCCGCCCGACTTTAGCACTTTCTTTACTGGTTATTATGAAGAAACGTTATTTACAAAAAATATATAAATGTGGGTCCTCCTTTTGTTATAGCCCTTATCCCCAGATTTTAGTTATCCTGAAGATCTTAACCATATTTTGGTAATTTGAAGAAAATTTTCCGAAAGGGTGAAATTAGGGTCAATTAGGGTCCCCTTTATTTGGGTTATATTACGATGTAAACTTTCAAAACGCCGATACACGCGTCTTCTTTTTTGGCTCTACTTTCATATTCTGCTTGATTTCCCCCGTAACATGATGTTGAACCCAATACGAACTCTTTGTGCCGAATTGTAAACAATTCTATTGAGAAATGTGATCTAAAAGGTCAGAATACGAATATCGGGAGGAACAGTGGTCTACTGATAAAATACACATGTGTGCTAACTATTAGCCTTCTATCTCAATACGTTCCAAATGTGGCTCGTTTCGTTTTTAATTTGACCCTTATCTGGAATACATGTACTTGCAGGGTCTAGCATGAGTATTTCGAGAAGTTACAGGCCGGATTAATATGCCCACCATAGTATGTTCAGGGTATAAAACTTTGTTCCTCCCAAACTCCTTCACTTCATATATAAATTTATTATAGATTATTTAAATTACCAATCACTTGTTTTTCTTTTCTTCTCAGATTAATACATTTAATCTTAAAAACGAAATCTCATATGTAAATATTTAAGAAAAAAATATATATTTTCATTACAAAATTCTAAAATGACAAACAATATTCACACACAGACACACACTTAAAAGCTGAAGTTTGACAATTCTCATCTCCGCACTCTTATTGTTGTCGTTTATCACAAGAAGTTTATTTTTATGTATTCAGAATATTTTATGTAAATGTATTTTGTTTATATCCAAAAAGAAAAAAGAAAAGAAAACACTAGCAACTGAACCGTAAGTCAATTAAAAATTTAACACTTTTTCTTGATATTGTTGAGATGATTTACATACATATGTATGTCTGTAAAAATGACTTGCTTGTATATTGGCATTTGACACATGCAAAGTTAAGATAGTGGAAGGTACATAAATTGCCCAAAAAAATGTCACAACTAGAGATGACATGTCAAATGTTGGGGGATATATACCCATATACATTTTAACAAAAAATAAATAAATAAATAAATTTAATACAGGGTGAGATGAAAAAAACTGCAACCAAATTCAGACTGCTGTCATTTCTAAGCCACTCGTCACATAGCTGTTAAAATTATTTCAGTGACAGCTCATTAAGTTGCGCACAGGCGCACAAAAGCATTTTGGTGAGAATTATCCAGAAAAAAAAAAAACTTATTCGTGATGGAATTCAAGTGTGATAGTATGATTTCTTTATATTTGGTTGGAAAACGACAAGTGGCTATAGTTAGAGCACTCTAGCATTTAAATGTGAATAAATCTTTTGTGTCTCGTACCATCGCTCGTTACCATGATACTGATAACGTCAAGTGGACTGCATCAGCAAAAATGCTTCGGAAAGTAAAGAAGCGACTTGATCGAAACCCGCGTCGCAGTGGCCGAAGAATGACTCGTGAGCTGAACACATCGCAATATTCAATTCGGTAAATATTGAAAAATGAACTAGGGGTAAAGCCATTGACATTCCAAAAAGTGCAAGAACTTAGACCACAACAGAAAGGAAATAGACTAAAAAGAGCTAAAGAATTGCTTCGCTTGACCGAAAGTTGTGAACTGACGAATTTGGTTTTCTCCGATGAAAAAACATTCGTTGTCCAGCAGTTTGTAAACAAACAAAGTGATCGTGTCTACTTGCCAACGAGGTCAGCTGAAAATGTGCACCTTCAGTTGGGCACTCACTCAACTCAAACGCCGGCCGTGGTGATGGTCTGGGCCGCCATAACTGCCGATGGTCGCTCTCCGCTCGTATTTATCGACCGTGGCATCAGAATAAATGCCGATTATTATCATGAAAATATTCTGGAGGGTGTATTAAAGCCTTAGGCACGCAAACATTTCGGCCGCAGACCTTGGACATTACAAGAGGACTCAGCACCATCGCACTCAGCACGCGCCACCCTAGAATGTTTACAAAATTAGGTTCCTCGCTTCATTTCCAGCGCACAATGGCCACCAAAATCTCCGGATACCAATCCGTTGGTCTATTATACCTGGACTATTTTGGAAAGCAATACCACCGTGTCGATCACCTCAAGTAAGCGCTTCGCCGGGAATGGGCCAAAATACCGCAGAGCAACATTCGGCCAGCGTGTGACGCTTTCATTGGCCGTTTGAAGGCCATAATTCGTGCCAAAGGGTACCAATTCCAACAAATCCAAACGTATTCTAAAACAATTTTTGCCTTCATTTAATAAAATTTAAAAACATGTAAAAATTATGGCGTTTGACTTTGTTGCAGTTTTTTGTTTTTATCTCACCCTGTATATAAATAATATAATATGTAATAATAGGAATCAAAAATATTTTCATATTGTAAATAAAGTTTCTGAAATTTGACTCATAAATTGTACTAAATTTGGTACAATTTGGAATTGACAGAACTGATGGAGCTGTAAATTTGAACTGTTGATATTGTGTGTACGGTTGAGATTTGAAGATAGTTTTGGAAATATATACTAAAAACTTCAAAAAGTACTAAATGGTACAAAAATATCTTCAAATCTTAAATTAAATGAACGTGAAATTTATACATTTGTGTCTTTACTCCCTAAAAATATAAATCCTAAAAATATGCTCCTAAAAAGCATCCCTTCCCATTGCAACCCATAAAAACCTCTTAACATCTTTTCATATTTTAAAAATTTCAAAAATTTCAAAAATAAAAAAAAAACCCTTGTACAATATTTCAAATTTTTAATAAACTAAATTGACAAGGCTCAAGAAAATCTGACAAACAAGATAAGGAAAATAATAATAACAACAATAATAATATATGTCTGTATATGTTTCATTTAATGACATACAAGATGGAGAAATCCTAGGCAAACATGAAAATATGAGCACCCATTAAGATAAGAATTTTAAGTGGCAAACACACTTCCCCTCCAGTCAAAGCAGGTCTTATTTATGCCTTAAAACTAAATTTTGTATATTTTACATAAACTAATTTTTCTAATTTATTTTTCGATTTTTTTTGCAGTTTACATAACAAGTGGATGGATATAATATTGGAACGTTGACAGGAAATCCCACACTTGACATTCAATACCCAATACCAAAATAATGTCAAGTGGTTGTTGATTATAAGTCTTTGTTTGGAAAGCAACAACACACCACACAACCGAAAACCGAAAAATATTTTATCCTTTTTTTGTTCGAATAACGAAAACCCTGTTGCTGTACCACACAGCAACTCCTTCAAACTGGCTAACATGGCAATGCATCACAACGCCATGTTAACGAGCGGAGCGCCAAAATTTCAATCGCGACCCTCATCGCCACCCTTCAGCGGATTTACACCGCCCACTGATTATCCCCACAGCCAGGATCAGGTAGCTCCAGTACATTTACATCATCAACAGCAGCAGCAACAACAACACCACCACCAGCAACAACAGCAAGCGATGCAACAGCAGGCCATGCATCAACAGCATCAATTGCAACAACAAATGGCTGCCAATCATTTTCACTCAATGGCTGGTCGGCATTCTGGTCGAAATATGAACGCCACAGCGAGCATGAAAAAACGTTCGGCATCCTCATCCCGCGGTCAACATATGGTCAATTCTAATACCATGACAAGTGGTATGATATCAGCGGTGGGTGCGGGCAGTCTGGGCCATCATCGCGGTGATTTGATATTTCCCGATGAATCGGACACCATTGAATTTTGTATGCCACCGCAGCCGGGCTCATCGAATGGCATTGGTCATGGCATTAGTAGTGAACTGCTGTTGACACACGGGAAGAATGGCCTGTGTACTGGCGAGGCGTTTGCGGAACGCCGAAGGAGGGGTCACAGCCGGCGCAGCAATCACAAAATGGATGTTGAACATCAGGTGAGGGGGAATTTTAACGCAATATCTAATGGAAATTTTCCAAAAAAAAAAAAAAAACAAAAATAGAAATAAATATAAATAATAATAATAATAATAAATAAATAGGAGAATGTTGAGGAGGTAGCTTAGAGCCAGGAGAGGGCATAGGGTACAATTTATTCCTTAAATGTACTAAAGGTACCAAAAGTTATTAAAAATTGCATCAATGGTATTGATCAAACGGTTGGAGGTAGAACTATGAAATTTGGCATGAAGGTCGCTGATGTGGTGTAAGGCAGATGCACATTTTCTTTTTTAAAATTCGAACTAAAAGTGTACCAAAAGTACTAAGATAGAACTATACTCTTTATACCTCAATAAAGTCTTGGCCGATATAGCCGAAAATTGATAAGGAGGTAGCCTAGAACCAGGAGACGGACATATTATACAATTAATTTCATAAGTGTACAAAAAAGTACTAAAAGGTACTAAAAAGTGAATCCATTGTATTGGCCAAACTGATAGAGGTAGAAATATGTATTTTTGGATAAAGGTCAAGGATGGGGTGTAGGATGTCCCAAAGGGTTCTTTTTAAATTCGATCTAAAAGTGTACTAAAAGTACTAAAAAGTACAATATTTGGTGCCATTTGGAATTGTATGAACGGATAGAGCTACAATGTTAACATTTGTTATAGGAATTAAGTTGGTGATCTAGGAGGTGGTTTATGAAACGGTACTAAATTTAGTGCAATTTGGTAAGGGCACTAAATTTGGTACAATTTGGCTTTGAATTAACAGATGAAACTGGACTTTTGAAATATTGATATTGGGGTCACTGTTATTATGTAGGCTTGAGATTTGAAAATAGTTCTGGAAATGTGGACTAAAAAGTACTAAATGTGGACGAAAAGTACTAAATGGTACTTTAGTATATTTGAAGGGAATAGAGCTCGAAATCTGAAATATGGTATTAGGGTCACTTTAGGACTGATATAAGGAGGTAGTTTTTTTAATTTCTTACTAGGTGTAAGAACTGCACTAAATGGTACTAAATTTGGTACAATTTGGATTTGGGATGGACCTGAAAATTTAAAATGTTGGTATTGAAGTTACACTGTTAGTGTATAGGATTGAGATTTGAAGGCCATTTTGGAAATATGTACTAAAAAGTTCAAAAAATACCAAATTGTATCTTATGAACGAAACGAGCTGCAAGGGAAGAGATAGAGCTGGAAAACTGAAAATTGGAATGAGGATCTTTGATGTTGTGTAGGATTGAACCAAATGAAGTAAAGTATAAGAAACAAATTGGAGAGTTGGTTCTGGAAATGTGTACTAAGTGTAAGAACTGTACTAAGTGGTACTAAATTTGGTACACTTTGGATTTGGGATGATGTTGGACATTTAAAATGTTGATATTTGGGCCAAACTGTTAGTGTTTAGGGTTGAGATTAGAAAGTGGTTTTGGAAATATGTACCAAGAAGTTCGAAAAGTACTAAATGGTACCAAATTTGGTATATGCGGGGAAATAGAGCTGGGAATCTGAAATTTGGTATTAGGGTCGCTTTTTTTTTTGAAGTGGGATTGATATATGGAAATGAATTCTGAAACCCTTTCAAAAACTGTCAGTGTTTAGGGTTGAGATTAGAAAGTGGTTTTGGAAATATGTACCAAGAAGTTCGAAAAGTACTAAATGGTACCAAATTTGGTATATGCGGGGAAATAGAGCTGGGAATCTGAAATTTGGTATTAGGGTCGCTTTTTTTTTTTGAAGTGGGATTGATATATGGAAATGAATTCTGAAACCCTTTCAAAAAGTAGCAAAAGTACTAAATGGTACTATATTTGGCATTTAGGGCAGGAATAGAGCTGGAAATCTGAAATTTGAAATGATAGTCTTTGATATTGTGTAGGATTTATAAACCAAAGGTTTGTGGGAGCGACTAAAAGTATGCAATAGAAATTGTTCATATAAATTGAAAAAGTCGCTATACATATGATGTATAAACTAGCCTCTAGATAGCAACTGTTTCAATAGTTAACAAATTGAGTAAAACAATAAAATAACCCTTTTCTATTTTTTTCTTTCTTCCCCGTTGCAGGTCAAATGGTCTCGCAACAATATAGCCGCCACAATGGAACGTTTCGAACCAACACAACATCATTCGTCCTCCTCCACATCGTCGTTGGAATATGGTTTTGCCGCCAGTGTTGTAACACCATCATCAACGCCATCTCACCACTCGCAACATCAAATTTCACCCGCTCCCTCACAAACATTTCAAGGTGCCACTGCCGCTACGTCTCAGACGGCACCCTATAATCATGTCTATTCGTACGCTTATTACGAACCCGGTGCTATTAAGTGTCATACGAATATACCACAAAAGGAGGAACCGATTGCCGGTGCTGCTGCCATTATGCCAGCTCCGCTGGCACAGGCAGCTGGTGGAGCAGCAGCGGCGGCGTCTGGTGTCAGTGCTACAGGCATTGGCGCTGCTGCTGCTGTTGGACCCTCAAAAAGCCCTACCCGCAATTCAATACGTGCCCTTTTGGCGCGAAGTTTTCGTTCGAAACCCAAAAATCCTCCCTCAACTTCATCGTCGCCCAGTGGAGCCGAAGAACGTCACAACTACACAACACGCTATGGCACAACGGAAAATCTCTACGAAGAAGTCAATGATCAGAAAATACGCAAAGTCCTTTCCGATAATCGCATTGTCAAGTCGAATGTCATTGAAGAGATACGTCGGGTACAGCACAATCATTTTCGGGTTTTGGATGAGCTAAATCTATCGTTGGAGGCATTGATAATGCCCGAAACACCACCCGATGTCAGTCCAAATGTTGAAGTACCCGAAGCTAGTGCGGTCAGTGCGAATACTGCCGCCGTTTTGGCAACACCCACAGCAACAGCCCAAAAGCCGCGCCGGGGTGGCCTACTGGGTGGTGCCGCATCCACCTCATCGTCCACAGTGTCTTCTTCGCAGCCGCGTACCTTGTCACACGCCAGCCTAGAAAATCTTTCCTCGACTTTTAACTCAATCGAACTGAAAGATCATGCCCATCTGTCGTGTATAAATCCCGAATTCGACGAAGGCGATCTGGACAGCGGCTTCAGTGGCAGTGGCAGCAGTAGCGGTGCCAGTTACAATGAAAGTCTGCGTTACTACAAGTCCGGCCATACACCCAATCACCATCCCCATCACACCATGCATCACCATCAGGTGCAGCTGCACCATCAGCATCAGACGCAAATGCAACAACAACAGCAGCAGCAGGCCCAACAGCAACATCCCACCACTTTACCCCACAACATGCGTAGCTGTCGATCGTCAACGGCATCCGGTTCGTCGACTTCCAAAAGTAGCACTTCCGAAGATCAGGGCATTGCAATGATGACCTCATTGGGTAGCTGTGGAACAGCTGTCACCTCGCCAGCATCGCCCTTCCACTATAATCGCTGCTGTGCCGACATTCAGAGGGCATCGGGCCGTTCCGCTTCTGATTCCTCAGCGACGGGTGCTAAACCAAAAAAGAACTTTTGGAAAATAAAACCGTGATGCTATAAAAGGGCTTTACGTAGACTCTGTAAACGTTGGAGTATAGTGGTGGTAAGTTAAATTAGCTGCACCTACGCCATACCACCCCACCCAGCCCCATACTCCCAAGAAAAGAAAAAACAAAAAAACACTCACAGCCACAACTACACATACAGTTTCGCTTTCTATCTATCTCTCTACTCGCTCTATTAACTCTATCTATCTACCTATCTATTCTCTTTCGTATTTCGTATATTATTATTAATGTAATTTAATTTTAAGGCATCTACAACAACAAAAAAGTGATGTATTTGTAAAAACAAAACAAAAACCAGAAAACTGAAATCGAATTACAAGAAATTAAGAAAAACCCTGAAAACCTTAGAAACGCTATTAAAAACGAAGTAAAACCCTAAAAAAGAAACCTATTAAACTATGAATTAAATGCATTTTAGTTAAACTAAGCATTCTTGTATTTGTTAATTTAAAACAAACAAACGAAAAATAAGAAACAGAAAACAAAACAAAAAAACCAATGTGAATAATAAATTTATTAAAGTTTTGAGTTAAACAAAATTCTTGTTGTTTTTATTTCGAATATTTATTATTTGCCGAGTGGGGGGCAAAGAGGGTACAATACAATTGGGTCTTATGTTGATTGATTTTATGACGCAAGTTTTTGCATTTCTATTTTCGTTGAACATATTGGCCATTTATTTATCGTTTCGATTTGATCTTGAATTAGTTGGACTTCACAATGGATGTAAACAGAAAGGAATCTGGTATAAAATCGACGCGGTACCTTGAGAAAATTATTTTACAGAAAGATGCGTGGGTTGGTATCCTTAAAACCTTAGATTGAAATTGGTTCGGTTAGGAAAGGGGGTTTCTAAGTTAATTTTTTTTTGAAATCTCGAAAATTTATGAGCAATTTAGATAATTGGGCTTGGCACATCTGTATAGAGTGATCCTATATCAGGGTATCGCAAAATAAAAACCCTAGATTGGTAATTTTAAATGTATGGTGTAGAGCAAGCCACAAACTTTAAATGCCCTCCACCATTTGGTAGATATTAGGCAATTTTCAAAAAATTCAAATCTATTAAAAAATCTATAAAATTCTGTAAATTCTGGATCTGCACAGACAATTTTCTGTGTCAGGCTGTAGTACCCATTACGAAATTCCAATACCTAATTTTAAAGATTTCCGGTGAATAATGTCGCTGAAATCATTAAAATACCAAATATCGGGAGGTACTGTTATATGGGAGCTATACGAACACGTGGACCTACATGGTCCAATCTCTGTTTTAGGCTGTAGTATCCACTACAAACTTCAAATACCAATTTTGAAACAATTCCGTTAAATAATGTCGCTTAAATAATCAAAAAACCGCATATCGGGAGGTACCGTTATATGGGGGCAATACGAAGATGTTAGGTCCACATCCTTCACATGACCCATTTTCAATACCAAAAGTCCTGCAGATATTATGCACATTTGAGTACATTTTTATCACTTACTTCATTTAGTTCGGAAGCTAGAGTGGTTTCCACAGACGGATGGACAATATTAAATCGACATAGAATTTTATGCTGATCAAGAATATATATACTTTGTGGGGTCTAAAATGCATATTTCGAGGTGTTACAATCGGAATGACAAACTTAATATACCCTCCATACTATGGTGGAGGGTATAAAAAAGCAGCTAAGTTCGGCCTGACCAAAGACATGTTCCTTCATTAAAAACTTTTTGTCATTAAAAATATTTTGTTATAGGCGGAGTACCCATTACAAATTTCAACTACAAATTTTGAAATAATTCCGGTTAACAATCTCGCTAAAATCATCAAAATACCGAATATGGGGAGGTGTCATTTTATGGGGGCTATACGAAGATGTGAACCTGCATACGCGTTTTTTTGTAATAGGCTGTGGTACTTACTACGAACTTTAAATACGAAAATTGAAACAATTCCGGTAAGAATGTATCTAAAATCATCAAATATATGAAAAAGAGGTACTTAGAATTTTAGGCTGAGTATTTCGAGGATTTACAAATGGAATAACAAAGGTAATATACACTTCATAGGGAGAGGTGGAGAGTATAAAACAGCATATAGGTATTATTTGTTGAAAACATGATTTGTGTTAAGTAATTTTATTGGACTTTCAACGTTACTTGTAACGTTGCTGAAAAATAATGAGTATACCAACTGATGACTAACGGCGTCACAGGATAACAACGTCCGACTTTAAACCTTAGTTCGATAATTCCAATGTCTTTCAAAAAATGATGAATTTTTTCGCAGCAGTGGCCGACTAGCAATCAGAAGATTGCAAGTTCAACTTCTTCATTAGACAAACAAAATAATAAGACAAATAATTAAAAAAGCTACTAAGTTCGACGGGGTCTATTAACTATTAATATTATTAATATCCTCTATCATTTGGGAGGCGCTTTCAAAATGTAAAAAAATCCTTGGAGAAAATCCTTAAAATTTAAATCATTTCGAATGTCAGATGTTACACTGTGCTATACGAAACGTGGACTTCTAAAGCCAGTTATCTGCCATAGAAAGGGTACCTATTACAATCTCCAAATTAAGCTAAAATCCTCAAAATACTGAATATCGAGAGGTAGCTGTATATGGTTAATGTACGAGAGCCTTGATATGTACTGGAAATTTTCTATCATAGGAAATAGCACCCATTGCGAACTCTAAATTCCGAGTTTGAAATAATTCTGTGAAAAGTGTGGCTAAAATCATCAAAATGTCGAACAATACCATTATATGAGCGTATATAAAGATTTGGACATGTATGAGTATTTTTCTGTCATACTCATTAAGAACACTAAAAATGAAACAATTTCAGTAAAATGTGTGACACAAATAGTTAAAATACCGAATTTATGGAGGTACTGTTATATGGGGACAATACCAAAACCTAGACCAATACTGACAGTTCGATGCAGGGACATTGCCTACATACCAGGAACACACATTGCCAATTTACAGCTTATTCAGCATACAATTCTGACTAAAACAGCCAAAAGACCTTAAATCTACCAGTACAATCCTGCAGACCTAAAATACATCTGATTAAAATATTATCAACTTTTCCTCCATGCTATGGTGAATGGTATTAAAATAAATTGTGAAAAAAAAATTAAACGCAAATTGAACTCTAGCGTTGTAAACCTGGGACAACTACTTTCTTGAACTTATTTATTGGCTCTTACTCAAAATAAATAGGCTGAATTTCACATACTTTGTCATATGGAAAGTCCAAATTTATGCCTTGCAGATTTTCGTCAGAAAAAAACTCAATAAATAAGTAAAATTATTTTCGAAATGTCTCCTACATATTTCTGTTCATGTGTGACTTTTCCTAAATGTCCTATAATAATTATCTAATAATAACTCCTCGAATTGGCACCATTGTCTCCGTTGAAATTATGGATGTTAAAATCAGTATTGCGGAGTTGAGATATTCCTTTCTTTGGTTAATTTCTGACAGTTATAGATCTGACATCAAAATCCGATTTATTCCAGGGAAATAGTTTATTTATTTTTTCTCCTCCCCATTCTATCATTATGGACGACAAGTAGTTAGTTTCATGTTATATGAAACAGAAATTGCAATTAGTTTTAGGAAGCCCAAAAACACATTTTCCATCGAATTCATATGAAACGATAGTTAATATTAGATAATTATTATAGGACATTTAGGAAGAGTCACACATGAAATTGTTTCATTTTTGGTGTTCTTAATGAGTACTATCTCCCATGACAGAAAATGACTCATACATGTCCAAATTTTTGTATACGCTCATACAATGGTATTGTTCGACATTTTGATGATTTTAGCCACACTTTTCACAGAATTATTTCAAACTCAGAATTTAGAGTTCGCAATGGGTGCTATTTCCTATGGTAGAAAATTTCCAGTACACGTCAAGGCTCTCGTATATCTACCATATAAAGCTACCTCTCGATATTCAGTATTTTGAGGATTTTAGCTTAATTTGGAGATTGTATTAGGCACCCTCACGTTTGGTATAGCACAGTGTAACATCTGACATTCGAAATGTTTTAAATTTTTAAGGATTTTCTCCAAGGATTTTTTTACATTTTGAAAGCGCCTCCCAAATGATAGAGGATATTAATAATATTAATAGTTAATAGACCCCGTCGAACTTAGTAGCTTTTTTACTTAATTGTCTTATTATTTTGTTTGGCTAATGAAGGAGTTGAACTTGCGATCTTCTGATTGCTAGTCGGCCACTGCTGCGAACAATTTCATCATTGTTTGGAAGAGATAGGAAATATCGAAATAAGGTTTTTAGTAGAACGTGGTTATCCTGTGACGCCGTTTGTCATTAGTTGGTATACTCATTATTTTTCGGCTTAATGGTAATGCAAGAGCTGTTTTCGGTATACTAGTAATGCAAATGATACGTGGTTGTCATTGCAAGTAACGTTGAAAGTCCAATAAAAATACTTAACACAAATCATGTTTTCAACAAATAATACCTAGATGCTCTTTTTATACTCTCCACCATTCTATGGAGTGTATATTAACTTTGTTATTCCGTTTGTAAATCCTCGAAATACTCAGCCTTAAATTCTAAGTACCACGTTTTCATACATCCCCACATAACGGTACCTCCCTCTATTCGGTATTTTAATGTTTTCAAATATGTTTTTACCGGAATAGTTCCAATTTTCGTATTTAATGTTCGTAGTAGGCACCACAGCCTATTACAAAAAATCGCGTATGCAGGTCCACATCATCGTATAACCCCCATATAATGACACCTCCCTATATTTGGTATTTTGATGATTTTATCGTCATTGTTAACCGGTTTTTACTGAAGGAACATGTCTTCGGTCAGGCCCATTTTAACATCCATAATTTCAACGGAGACAATGGTGCCAATTCGAGGAGTTATTATTAGATAAAAGAATTTCCATGAAGGAATTGGAAATGTCTTGAACATCAGATTAAAATAACATATACACTCTATTAACATAAAAATTTGGCATTATATTCAGAAGAACCATAATTTAAAAAATACACTAAAACAAGTTAAAATGTTGTAGTTTTTTTAGACAGGCGTTATGATTATGAAAATGTTGACCATTTGCTGGGATGGTTCTGAATGAGAGAGGCAATAACTTCCTACCTATTAGACACATCCGTGAAAAAATGTGACAAAACCCATCAAATACCTAATATGGGGAGGTACCGCTATATAGGGAAATACAAAAACGTGGACCTATACATGCAATTTTCCGCCTGTGAAACTAGAATCCATTATGACCTACATATACCAATTTTTAGAAAAATCCGTGGGAAAAATGTGGTGAAAATGATCAAAATACCGAATATCGGGAGATACCGTTATAAGGGGCTATACCCAAGCGTGGACCTATACATACAATGTTTCGCCACACGAACTAGGACCCATTATGACCTACAAATACCAATTCTCAGACAAATCCGTAAAAAAATGTTGCAAAAATCGTCAAAATACCGCATATCGGGAGGTACCGTTATATGGGGACTATACCAAAACGTGAACCGATATATTTCATTTTCAATACCAGCCATCTTAGACAAATTGTTCTGCTAAATTTTGACGCTCTACCTCAAATAATGTGGGCTGTATCGTGATTTCTACAGACAGACAGACAGACTCCGTTAAATCGACTTAGAATTTTATGCTAATTATGAATATATATATACATTATGGGGTCTACGACGAATATTTAGACATGTTACAAACGGAATGACAAAGTTAAAATACCCTCCTTTCCAAGGTGGAGGGTATAAAAATATTCATATGGCCCACTTTTTGGAATAGTCCCCTGATAAGGATATGTCCGATTTTAAGTATTTTTTAAGATTTGGCCATGTTTTCCATTGAATATTGCCAAATTTTGGCATTCTGAGTTCCTAATTTTGTTGAATGGCTATTTACAAAAAATTATCAATGTAGTCCCACCTTTTGGCACAGCAGATGTATAATGATGCGCCCTAATTTTAGGTATTGTAAGGATCATCGCTATAGGAAAACGTAGACCTCTATAGACCATAATCTGCCAGAGAAGACGAACTCCAAATACCAAGTTTAAAATAATTCTGTTGAAAAACTAACCCTGACGACGAGAAGGCTTTCATTTCGCGTTCTCATATGATTATATCTCTCACTACAGAAATAATTCAATATTTACATTTTTTTGGTTTCAAGGTCCTAGCCACATTTTCCATCCGAAATGCTAGGAATTTAATATCTTGTAATCTTGATTAGTAGGTTAACACTAAAAATGATTTTGACGCAGATATGGATACCAACATTGATTTACAACTGGTACGAGTGTTTCATAACTTTTAAAATTTAAACTTATTCCACTTTCTCATGCCTAAAAATCAATAAAAATTATCTATGGTAATTATTATTTCCATTATATGAGAAATCCAGCATTTCTTCCAAAAACACCTTCCGGCCAATGGATATATTTCGACAAAATTAACGAACCATTTCGAATGCATTAAATATGAAATTTGCTTCGGTTCTTTTTATGAGGGCAAAATGAAATCATTACTTCTACACATCCGAATAGAGGTTGAAGTTAAATGATGCTGAAAGCGTAACTCGTTTAAACAACACACTTGACCTTCTGTTCGGGGCGAATTGTTTCCCATAACATTTTCAATTAGAACACCAATAATAGCTGATGACGATGATGATACTTTCGCGTCAACAACTTCAAGCGCGCACTCACATATCAATTCTTGAACACAAACACGGGTATTTATATATGTATGTATGATACATATGAATATGTGCAGTAGTACAATGGTAATAGGGCGCTTCCGTTTCCGATACATGGATATGGCAAATAAATCTAAAAATATTCCCATGATAGTAGTGTCATCAGAACAAGAAAAAAAAAACAGAAAGTCAGAACAAAAGAATGGAAAACAACCAACGATGATCACCATCAACAGCTCATCAGTAACCACACACAGACACACACACAACATGACACAACTCTAATATGTGCAGCATTGTAGCGCATTGCTACTCCCTTGAAAGAAACTCTCAACTGGCCGAGCAACGTATTTAGGCTAGCCCAGCGGCATCAGGCGACCAAGAACGGGGGGAAGCTTTAATACTTGTTATTTATGAACAGCAGATAGATGTGCATACAATTGACTGGAGTAAGCGTAAAATGAATCAATTAAAATTGATTGAATTGTATTGCAACCCTGATTGCACAAAAGCAAAATACCCGTACCGATGTGCCCACACTCTAAAGTTGCGGGGACTATGCCTGTGACCGACCGACCGACTAACTGACTTCCTCCCCATCCATGTCCATACAAATCGTCTTTGGCATTACTTTTTTAGAATCTGTAATAAATTGAGATTTGTTGTAGTACTTGTACAGTGATTTAAAGCGTTCGTAATACGAGTCCGACTGTTAAAGCAAAGAGATAATGTTACACTTTCTATGGAAAAGCGAAAAAATAAACACTTTGAAATAACAGGGCAGAGAAAACTACAATTAAAATAGGAAACCTGGTCAAAGACTTCAACAATTTAATGGAGTTAACGTCACATTGCGGTTAAGTGGACCTACATGCATTTGGTTCTGCATGTGGGTTTTCCTATTTTCTAAAACAGATAGTTATTTAAAATATTAAACTCTTGTGCTGAGGTACCATGTTCACATGAGATCTTTGATTATGAGAAATATATAGATTAACCAAGTTTAAACAATTAAAAAAGAAGCTAAGTTCGGCCGGGCCGAACTTTTAATACCCTCCACCATATTGAAGGAACAAAAAAATTCCGGAAACTACCACTTAAATGAAAACAGTTATATGGGGGCTATACGAAGACGTGGAACTGCATACAAACATTTTTGTCATAGGCCGTAGCACCCATTACGAACTTCAACCTCGACATTATAATTCCGGTAAAAAATGTCCCTAAAATCATGAAAATACGGAATATCGGAGGCACCGTTATATAGGGGCTATACGAAGACTGGACCTACATACGATATTTTTTTTCCATAGGTTGTAGTAACCATTAAAATCTCCCAATACGAAATTTGAAACGATTCGGGTGAATAATGTTGCTGAAATCATCAAAATAGCGAATATCGGAAGCTACCGTTACATGGGGGCTATACGAAGACGTGGAACTACATACAAAAATGTTAGCCATAGACTCTAGTACCCATTACGAACTTTAAATATGAAATTACCTCTATATTGGGGCTATAAAAAAATGTGAACCGACATGGCCCATTTACGATCTTAACCTGCCTACTGGTAAACTATGCATGTATGCAAAATTTTAGCCTTCTATCTCAATTCGATCGAAAGAGCGTGACTACAACAGACGGACATCGCTAGATTATCTTTGAATTTTACTTTATAGGATCTATTAAGATGTAGGATTTGGGTTATTCCAAATGTTGACCCGATGTGGGGAAAGTGCAAGAAGCAGTGGTCCAATATATTCCATCTTCACATCTGATCTTGTCTTAGTGAAAATACTGAAATGTGTGAATATTTAATCAAATTAGGTTCTTAAATCGCGTTTTGTGATCGTTTTAGTTATTCAAAATTTACCTTTTGTAGAGGAGGCACCACAAAAAGTGGACCGACATATCTTATCTTCGCACTGTGTAAATAAAAATATTGGAAGTGCGAAAATTGAAGACAATAGTACTCATATTTCTTAGGAGTTATATTTATTCCAAATTTTTACCATTTGTGGGGGAAGTGCTAGAAGGAGTTGCCCTATTTATTCCACCTTAACAAAAGATCTTTTCTTAGTAAATATATCGTGTGCAATTTAAATTTTAAAAATTTAAATAAGAGAATTGGATGCTCAGATAGCATTTTGTGATCGTCTGGCTATTCAACATTTTGATTCTTTGTGTGGGAGGTACCAGAAGGAGTGGGCCGATATTTTCCATCTTCACAAAAGATCTTATGTTGATAGAAGTATTGATATGTGACAAGTTTGATTATTTCGAGTTTAATCATTTCGAATGATCATTTCGAGTTTTACGACCTTCATATTTATTCAAAATTTTGAGTCATTGTAATTATTTCAAAATTTGACCATTTGTGGGGGAGGTACTTGATTTCATTTTCACACCTGGCGTAGTTCAAAGAAAAATATTGGTATCCACAGGATTTGCACAAAATTCGATGATCCTTTAGTCTTGTATAAGTAAAATTATTTTCAGTGAAAATTTTGACGTTTTGTAGGGGAGGTATCAGAAATAGTGGACCGATATTACCCATCTCCGAACTCGATCAATAATAATATTACCAAGTTTGGACCAAATCGGATACCCCTTCGAGAGTTTTCGTGCGCACCAGTTAGCCAGACAGACGGACGGACATTCCTAGATCGACTATAAATGTCCTGAAACAGATTTGGTACAGAAAGACCTAGGGTCTGAAACCGTTATTTCGATGAGGCACATATTGGTCGTATCAAATTATATGTACCCTCTGTAGCCACATGGCTGAGGGATAATGAAGATATTTCTACAATACCGAATATCCGGCGGTACTGGAACATGAGGTTTTACTTATATTTCAGCTTGTCTTTGCAAGGAAGCTTCAAACCTCTGGGAACACAAGAAGCCAACTAACAATCAGCTCATTGACTAGTGTGGCTTAAACACACAGGATAGGATATGCACCAATTTCTAAAAATTTTCGTACACCCAAAATATTCCGAGCCGAGCCAAACTTTTAATACATTTGGAAGGACGATGTAAACTGTAAAGAACAAGCCGCTTTATACTGTCACTAAATTAAAACAAAATCGAGTAACAAGTGTAACGGTTATATGGCGTAGACCTCTATAGACATGGTTTGAAATAATTCGTTTGAAAATTTTGGCTAATATCCTCTTAATACTAAATACCATCTGCATACTTGGGCCTTCACAGATAAATTTCTGTCATGGGAAGTAGTAATTATTTTGAACTCCAAATTCTAAATTTGAAATAAATCCGGTGAAAAGTAGAGCTTAAATTATCAAAATACCGAATATAGGGTGGTACCGGACCTCTATGGCCAATTAACTCCAACGAGCTCCAAGGACCAGGTTTTAGATAATTTGGTTGAAAAATTTAGCTTCTTCGGCCTTCTTCGACGCTTTGGGAAGGATTTCTTTAATGCTTCTGTGGGAAAGCTTTCTTTGCTTTTCTATATGAAAAACTTTTTTAGCGGACATAGCGGAAACATACTTGCAGAAAACCGTCCATATAAGTCCAAGTTTTACCATAGTCCCCTGTACCTCCAAATATTCGGTATTTTATGGTTTGTGTCACAATTCAACCAGATTTGTTTCAAATTTAATATTTTGAGTTTGTGATGGGTTCCACCACCAATAACAGGAAATTGCCTAAAGAAGTCTACGTCTTCGTACAGTTTTCATATAACTGTACCACCCGATATTCGAAATGTTGACGATTTTAGGGGCATTGTTCATTGTTAAATTATTTCAAAGTTTGTATTTATTGGCAAAAGGTCATATATTCTCTGATTGAAATGTATGTATAAGGGCTTACATTTTCGTATAGCCCTCATATAACTGTACCTAACGGATTCTGTATTTTTATGATTTATGTCACATTTTTCAACGGAATAGTTTTTTGGTATGCCAGAAAATTAACTAAAAAGGTCCACATTTTCGTACATAGCCCATATAATGGTACTTTTCGATATCCGGCATTTTTCCATTTTTAGCCACATTTTTCAAGGAAATTATCTACAATGTGGTATTCGGAGTTCACAGTAGGCCCTCTCTGGCAGGTAATTTGTAATACAGGCTTACGCTGTTTTATAGTTCCCATATAGCTGTACCACCCGATATTCGGTATTTTGATTTTAGAGGAATGTTTTTCAATTAATTTCTAACATTTTGTAAGTTCCTCTGAAATGGTGGAGGGTATTGAAAGTTTGGCTCTTGAAAATGTTGAGGGTATATAATGTGGAGGGTATATTAAATTTGTCATTCCATTTGCAAACTTCGAAATATATATTTTCCTGATCAGAATAAAATTTTAAGGTGATTTAGCGATGTTCGTCTGTCTGTTGAAATTACGATAGAGTCCACATTATTAAATCTAGAGCTTTGATAATATTATATGCAGGCTGATTGGTGTTGAAAATGGTGTATGTTGGTCTACGTTTAGGTAGAGCCCCATATAACGATACCTCCCGATTTCCGTTATTTTGAAGGTTTCTGGCAGAATCTCCGACCAAATTAGCTGAAACTTTACATTTAGGGTACGTGACAGGTCTGTTTTATTTAGATTTTTGTGGTGGAGTTCCCAGAAGAAATGGACCAATGTTGCCCATTTTTTTGTTGACTCAAATATTGGAATGCAAAAAGTTTAAAGAATCGAATATTTACCTTATATTTTATAAAAGTTACGATTATTCAAAATTTTGAATCTTTCTGAGAGAGGTACTAAAAGGAGTTGGCCGATAAGTCCCATAATAACATAAAGCTTATTCGAATATAGGGACGTGAGAATATTGATTATAAACGGATAGCACCAATGCTTGTTTTAAATATATTTTTTCTGTGAAAATATTGATCTTTTGTTTGAGAGGTACATGAGGAGGCCGCTTCCAAACTGGGTCTACATTTGATAGAAATATTATTATATACCAAAGTTTACTCCCTTTGAGAGTTATCGGGCGAACCAGCCAGACAGAGAGATGACGAACGGAGGTCATTAATAACCGTTATTTTTTTGACCAATCAAATGAGTAGTGCTGAGGCTTAAAACCATTTAGAATTTTTCCACATATAACGAATTTCATTTCAAGTACCTCTTAGTATTTTCATATCCTTCTAGTGCAAACTTCGATTTCTAGTTGTTACAAATGCCATAAATACCACGAATCCAAATAGAGATTATACAAAAAATGTATTTTTTATAAAACAGGTTTTCTAATTATGGTAATGGTACACAAAAAAGGAAATTTAGCATTGCCTATATATATATTTTATTAAACCGAAGATGAAAAATACAATCGAAAGTCTCTTTACCACTGTTCACAAAGTTCTCGAAATCGTCCCTGCTGTTCGCATTTGGCACAAAATAGAATAATAAAATTCATGGACAGAGGAATTTTCAACGAGTTTTAGCACTTGAGAAATAAATAAAACTATAAATTCTGCTTCAAAACAAAATCAGCACATATGCCCTCATTTTCCCCCTCCTTGCCAGGACTGCATGGTAGTTGAACAGTAAAGTAATCCAGAGACGAAAGGGAATGCGAATGTTTTGCAATCAGTACATGCTTAAATCTTTATGGTTGAGATGCATTCAATAAAGATGGCAATCGTGGCATTGAACACGCACCACCACCACCACCGCCACCCATCGTAACCAAAATATTTAGCATGAAGGATCTTTGAACGCATGTTGGTGTGTGCGTGAGTGTGTGTGCCGCTCAAGATATATCTGAGATTACAGCCATGATTTGTTGGTATCAGTTATACTGTTGTCTGCTGCCTGTTCCTTGAGATTTCAAGTGATGTGAATGGAAGTAATCGAGCGCGGTATTTAAGGAAATCAGATTAAAGACAATGAGCCTGCATTTCTGGATGAGTAAGGGTGGGTGGTTGAGAGGAGAGTGTAGTGGAGAAACGAAGAAAATGAAAACGTTAACGAATTTAAAAAGAAGCTCATTGACATCTTAACAATTCTATTGAAAACAAAGGGAATGAAGAAAACTAAATAGGTATTGCGAAGAATCCATGCTGGGATAAGTCGCTGCCAACACTATGAGGGTGGCTCTACATTTCGGGGTTGCTGGCCAAACAATGGTGTTGAGTCCTCTGACCACCATCATTTGGTGGGTGAAAATTCCTTCATTTTATATCCTAATATTATGCATTGTCGTTCTAACATTGTTATGTAAAAAAAGGAGAACATTTGGCCATAAAACGACATTGTTTGAAGAAAATGCTGATGTTGATGAAAAAAAAAAAAAAAAATGGAAAATTCAATAAAAATTGCAATGAAGAGAAAATTGCGTAGAACGATAGCCATTGACATGTATTTTTTTAATTTGCACTCGAAAATTCTTATGCAGATGAAATTCACCCGCTTTATTCTATCGACGATATTAAGGAAATTTAATGAAAACGGTTGCCGGTCTATATATAGAAAATTGAAACAAAACATAACCCAAATTGTCCTGGTAAATGATTCGAAAATAATAAAAAAGGAAAGTTTCATTGTGACATATGTACATAAAATGTATTAGAGAAAGCAGTAACGAATAGGCTTTTTACCTTTGAAAATCTATATTAAAATCTAAATTAAATCTAAATTAAATTAAAAATCTAAAAAGGCCAGTTTCACTACGAAAATAGGAATGGTAACGGATAGGAAAAGCGAAAAAATAAAATTTTCAACTTTTTGTTTTTAAATTTAAAAAAATTAAATAAATTTAAAAAAAAAATATTTGAAATAGTACTTTTCGTTCGCATTCATTCTGGTGTCGTCGTTAAGGGACTCAAGCTTTTACGTTGGTGAATACGGCCAAAGTTTTAAACATTCTCAAGGTTAGATAGTACCAAAGAGTTGTCCCGCTTCACAAATTTTTGAAGCAAAATTCGTTTTTATTAAAAATTCAAAATTTTTAAATGGGTCCAAGTTAAAAACAAGAGGCGAATAAGAGGCAGCGACTAAATGACAGGCCCAAAGAAAAAAGTGTAAACAAGTAAAAAAACATTAAGTTTGACCGGGCCGAACTTTTAATACCGTCCAACATTACATAAAGAAACTTTTTTATATTCAAACGTGTTCGACCGCAAACTATAAACGTTTTAAGGGATAACGTGGACCTAAATATTCAATGTTCTGCCACCGGAGCTAGAACCCATTATGACAAATACCAATTTTTAGACTAATTCGTGGGAAAATGTGGCAAAATTCATCAAAATACCGAACATTGGCAGGTACCATTATGTGGGAGCTATACCAAAACCTGAACCTATGCATACTATGTTCTGCCATTGGAGCTAGAACCCATCACGAACTACATAAATAAATTTTTGGACAAATCAGTGAAAAGTGTGGCAAAAATTATCCAAATACCGAATATTAGGAGTTACTGTTAAATGGGGGGCCAGAACCCATTATATAAATACCAATTTTAAAACAAATCCGTGAAAAAATGTGGCGAAAATAATTAAAATTCCGAATATTGGAAGGTACCGTTACATTGCGGCTATACCAAAACTTGAAGCAATATATCTCATTTTCAATATCGACCATCCTAGACACAATACAAATTATTATGATTTTTAAGCTCTACGTCAAATAATGTGCGCTGTATTGCGTTTTTAACAGACATCGTTAAGTCGACTTAAAATTTTATGCTGAGTATGAATATATATAATTTATGGGGCTTACGACGAATTTTTAGGGATGTTACAAAGGGAACGACAAAGTTAATATACTCTCCTCATCAAGGTGGTATAAATATATTTCAAGGTATAAAAATCATACTAAGAGAAACAATTTGCGGGTAAAGCGCAAGGAAAACATCTACAAAATGTGTTTAAGGATATCTACACGTTATTGAAATTGTTAGTTAGAAGTGAGTATACGTAGAAAACATTTTTGGTTCATATGGCTAGAGAGAGTATATCATTTGATACGGCCAAAACGTGCCTCATCGAAGTAACCGTTTAAGACCTAGGTCTCTTTGGACCAAATACGTTTTAGGACATTTGCAGTTGATATAGCGATGTCCGTCCGTCCGTCTATTTGTTTGGAAGGCTGGTGCGCACGATAACTCTTGAAGAGAGTATCGGATTTCGTCCAAACTTGGTACATCGTAACATCAATATCAAACTCGGATCTAGTTTGGAAATGGGCAATATCGGTCCACTCCTTCTGGTAACTCCCCCACAAAAGTTCGAAAGTTTCGAAAAAATATTTTGATGCCCAGAAAGAGAAAGGTTAATCCGATTTTGTTCCTACTCTGCAAATCCTAAGAGAGAGTGAGAAAATATCGGTCAATATCGGTTCACTCCATCAAGTAACTCCCCCACAAAGGGTCAAAATATCGAATAATTTTTATTAAATGTGATGTAAGAGCCCGATTATCATTAAATTGCACACAACACAATATTTTTATTAACCCACGGTTTGATTTGAAGATGAAATATATCGGTCCACTCCTTCTAGTACTTCCCCCACAAAGGACGAAAATTTTGAATGTCCATGAAGCTCATAAAAACGAAATTAATACCCGATTCCATTCCGACTTGTAAAATCAATACAAAATCTGTTATAAATATGGTAGGGATCGGAGCATTCCTTCTGGTACCTCCCCCATAAGAGGCCATAAAACGATTATAAAATCTGAAATAAGCATACGGTTCTCTTCATGTTTCATATATCCCATTATTTCTATGTACTAACACTAGATCTGATGTGAAGATGGGATGTAACGATCCACTCCTTTTGGTACCTCCTACACAAAAGGGTCAACATTTTGAATCTCGTAAAACGTGATATTATCGTCCGATTCCATTCAGATTTGGTATATCTAAATATTTCCATCAACAGAAGATGGTGGAAATCGAACCATTTCTTCTGGTACCTCACCCACATATGGTTCAAAATTTTGAAAAGCAAAACTCTCAGAGGTAGTGAAATAAACATCCAACTCTCTTCAAATTTCACACACACACACATACATTTTTGCTAACACAAGATCTGTTGTGAAGATAATATATATCTGCGAACCCCTTCTGATACCTTACCCACAAAGGGTGACAATTTTCAATACTTTTATCTCTCATAACTTTGCGAAACAAGTCAGCGATTCTTTACAACTTAATAAATCTATTTCTCTCAACCAGAAATCTGAGATGAATGTGACATTTATAATTTTCTTGTAATTTTACCCTCACCAATATCGGTATTAAATGGTGTATGAAAATGGTATATTTTGGTCGACTATATCTGGTAACTCACGCACATTTTAACATTTTCTAAAAATGATCACATATCTCGTGTAAAGTGAAGTAAGTAACCAATATAGTCCAAATCTGGCACGTCGCTATATTCATATCATATTTATTTACGTCCGATATAAATTGGGACCAATATTGTCCAATTTATATCCTACTCCATAACAGTCAAAAACATAACAGAAGTCAAAATATATTTAAATATTCGAATTCGAACATCTATCGGTAACCCGTACTGATACTTTTTAACTTGTTTTTTGATGTGCAGCGGAAATAGAGAGTTCGTTTCTTTGGTACAATTATAGTACAATTTGATGAGGAATATTTTCGAAATTGACTTCCTGATTACAAAATTATGCTTCGTAGGAGATTTTAGCATAAACTCACATAATGTACGAAAAAGGGATTTTTAAATATATATGAATTTCTGGCATTTAGGCAAGATTTAGACTTTTTATGAATTCTGGGACCTACAGTAGAATTTTGTAACAAATAATTTTGAAGGAAATTTTTATTTACACCGATCCCGTCTAGATGGAATTTGTTAACCATATTTGCCAAAAGGGCCAAAAAGACTATTTTTCAAATCACTTGAGTGTTAAATATATCGACCAAAATAATATTCGTTTTTATACCATACATCATAGTATGGAGGGTATATCAAATTTGTCATTCCGTTTATAACACGTCGACCCCACAAAATATATATATTCTTGATAAGTATAAAATTCTATGTCGATTTAGCAATGTCCGTCCGTCTGTTCCTATATCGGTCTGTGGATATCACTCTAGCTTCCGAACGACTTGAAGTAGATTGTCTGCTATGGTAATGAAAATGGGTCATGTAGGTCCACGATTTGGTATATCCCATAATACCTCTCTACCTCTCTATTTCCGGTATTTTCGTGATTTTAGCGATATTATTCGCCGAAATTGTTTCAAATTTGGTATTTGAAGTTCGTAATGGTTACTACAACCTAAGACAAAAAATTGTCTGCGCAGGTCCACGTCTTCGCATAGCCCTCATATATCGGTACCTCCGGTATGATGATTTTAGCGACATTATTCACCTACATTATTTCAAGTTTTGCATATGAATATTGTAATGGCTTACGACAAAAGTTGCCTATGCAAGCCCATGTCGTCGTCGTCATAAACCCTAATATAACGGTTACATTGTTCACCTTTAAGATTTTAACAAAATTTGTAAGGGATTATTTTTTTTTTAATTGCCAAATTCGTTGCAAATGGTGGAGTGTATTCAAAGTTCTGACTACTTTTAATATTGTTTTTGTCTGCAATGTCACCGAAGACACTATATACATAAAATGCATGCATAGATTTATGCTCTAAATTATTGAACTCATTCTATATGATAGGAATAAGTTACACATTTTGTTAAAATCAAGTGTAACGTTACTTTTTCTACATTTATGTTAAGCCTTTTTTAACATACTTTAAGGCGCTTCACACATTTTGTTTTCTGAAAGAAAGCCCATTTATAATGTATAGAATATATTCAAAATTTAAGTGTTATGTAAATATAATATTTGTATATTATAAATCATTTTACAGTATTTTTATACCCTCCACCTTGGAAAGGAGGGTATATTAACTTTGTCATTCCGTTTGTAACATCCTTAAATATTCGTCTTAGACCCCATAAGGTATATATATTCATTATCAGCATAAAATTCTAAGTCGATTTAACGATGTCCGTCTGTCTGTCTATCTGTCCGTCTGTCTATCTGTCTGTCCGTCTGTCTGTTGAAATCACGATACAGCCCACATTATTTGACGTAGAGCGCCAAAATTTAGCAGAGCTATTTGCATTGTGTCTAGGATGGTTGGTATTGAAAATGAGATATATCGGTCCACGTTCTGGTATAGTCCCCATATAACGGTACCTCCCGATATTCGGTATTTTGATGATTTATGCCACATTTTTTTCACGGATTTGTCTGGAAATTGGTATTTGTAGGTCATAACGGGTCCCTGAGCGTGTGGCAAAACATTGCACGTATAGGTCCACGTTGTAGTATAGCCCCCATATAACAGTACCTCCCGATATTCGGTATTTTGATGGTTTTGCAACATTTTTTCACTGATTTGTCTAAAAATTGGTATTTGTGGGTCCTAATGGGTCCTAGTTTGTGTAGCGAAACATTGTAATTATAGGTCCACGTTTTGGTGTAGCCCCCATATAACGGTACCTCCCGATATTCGGCATTTTAAATGTTTTTGCCACATTTCTTCTAATGTTTCTTTTACCCTAAGGTGGAGGGTATTAAAAGTTTGGCCCGGCCGAACTTAATGTTTTTTTACTTGTTTTATATAGCATAGTATTTCATTTAAGTTTAAAAATTATTGTTGGAGTCTAAAGACTCTAATACGATGTTGAAACCGGCCTTGATATGAAATGTAATTAGGGCTTCAATAATGATCAGATGACTTAAACGACATTTTCAAGTTAGGATGTCCGCATTCTTGTGTTTTCAACACATTCTAAAACCACCTCCATATCTCAATTACAGATAGAAACAGGGACCTCAATATCAAATTTGAATACTTCAGCCCCATCCCTTCAACGAAAACCAAATTTAGTACCATTTAGTACGCTTTGAACAAATATGGCACGCATTAAAAAAAAAACACCTCCATACCTTTACTACAGACACCAAAAAAGCCGAAAACTCAATATTCAAGAAGTTATGGCCATTTTAAAGTTTTTATTAATTCACTCTTAAAATAGTGATCACAAATAATAGCTAAAAACGTCGAAAACTCAATATTTAAGGAGATATGGTCATTATTAATTCGTGCTCAAAAAAGTGATCACAAATAAATTTTATGATTCCAGTTCGATCCCTTCACCCAATACGAAATTTAGTCACATTTAGTACTTTTCGAACAATTATGGTACTCATTTTAAAAACCACCTCCATATCTTTACAACAGTCAACAAAAGTGACATCTATATGCATCAAATTTCGGGATTCCAGCCCCCAATACCAAATATGGAACACATTTCTAACTATAACTACCTCCATATCTCAATTTCAGATGCCAACAGAGACCTCGGTATCAAATTTGAATCAAATTGCAGCCCTAACCCTTCACCCAACACCAAATTTAGTACCATTTAGTACATTTTTTATATTTAAAGTTCGAATTTCCAATTAACCTTTGGTTCACTTATCCTGCACTCCATCAATGACTCTCAATCCAAATTTCAGAATTGCACCTCCATCGGTTCATCACAATTAAAATTTGTATTAAATTTAGGACCATTTAGTACACATAAGTACAAATTTCCAAAACTACCTATATATTCTACACTTCGACAGTAATCTTATTTCAGGATTTTCAGGATTACAGCACTATTGGTTTACTCAAATCCAAAGTGTACAACATTAAGTACCATTAAGTACACTTAAGTACAAATTATCATAACTATAACGATTAGTATCGAGCTTCCGTAGAAAGTATTGTCTATAAAAGTCTGCCTTTTGTTGCATCCGGCTAAAAACTTATAAAGATCTTTGGAGTAGTATCCAACGATTTGAAGAAGCTCACCACATTTGGGCAATGGTTGTAATTCTGATGGTTAAACGCTTATTGGGTTAGAAAGCATTTAATAATAATTGCAATAGCGAGATAATAATTATATTGGAAGTCGAATTTTATATTCGACTCAACCTACGACCACGGCAAACGCAAAACTGCAGGCAAAGTTTCGGCCAAAGTCATCATAGCGGAAGTATTGTTTCTTGATCCTTCAAGGACAATCTAGCGGGGTTTATCATCAGTCTTTACCTGAATTAGTCGTTTGAAACTAAAATAAATAAACTATTTCACATTTAAAAGGATCCATATATTGTTTTGATTGCCCAAAAGAAGTACTCTAGGGCATGAACGGGAATGACTAATTAAAAAACACTCGTTTGACAATTTATCGCTGTTTCCTCTCCAGCATATCCTGGTCACCTTTCTCGCTTATTTACATCTAATAGCCTACGTATGCCCGTATAAATCGAAACAATGTGACGGTTCTCACGTGGTAATTGAGCCCAACCTTAAAATAATTGTATCCACAGAAATGAAGCCATATCCAGTGAGTTGACAAAAAACGAAAAAACGCCAGAAGGGAATAGGCCGTTTGAAATAAAGCTGTTTACAAAACGAACGAAAATGAATTACCCACAGTAATTTGTTATTTATTCTTACCGCCTGCACTGCATTCAACAATTATCAATCCACAATCCTCCACCAACAAAAACAGAGATGTGTTTGTCGTTAGGTTATGATACGCTTCCCAAAAAAAAAACCGTAAGCCCATGGAGGGGGGAGGCAGGCAAATAGTACAAACACCCATTCTTGCAACTATCGCTTATTTTCATTTGGTGATTGCATTAGATTGTGGTGTTAAAATGTTGTTTACCGTTCATCCAACTCTTAAGGACGCAATCTCATGTTGAACAGCCAACTCAACGTGGCATTGGGGGATGATGAGAAGGATTTTAAGCAGCCAGCCTTCTTTTATCATTGCTTGTGCCATTGCTGCTCCTGTTGGGTGGTTGCCTTCTCCGTTGAGTTCACGCTGCTGCTGCTGCTTTTCCGTTTTATGGATATGCGTTCGTTTCGTTTACACAAATACCACCAAATAAATTCACATGCAATGCATTGCATACTTTAGGGGAGATATCAGCTAATCCCATAAATAAGCATTCGTTTTTGCAATTCCCCCTGATGTTGTTGCGTGCTTCACTTTATGGTGGCATTTCATACGAAGTCATATGTACTTTCGATGCTTGCACAGTGGTTTTGGTGGGCGTATGGAAGTTAAGACGGGTAGAATTATTTGGCTTGGTAACGCATAGCACATCTGCAGGTCTTTAAAATTCTCAGAGTTTGTGTGTGTTTTCAAAGTATGACCCAGTTAGAAACTCAATGTATTTCATAAAAAAAAAAAAAAAAAACATTTCCATTAACAACCTCATTCATTTGGAAGAGGATAGAAATTTCGTATCTGATATGAATTTGATATAAATATTACAACGTGCAAGATTTCGATTTCCTTCACATTTTATGAGATATACGATAATTTTTGTAAACTATTAAAATATGCGTGAGGTATCAGATATAGTGGACCAAATTATTCCCCTTCATCTAATACCGAAAAAAATATTGGGAAGGGCAAAATATAAAAAAAAATATAAAATTTATTTCCAAGCTTATGCGAATAATTGTTTATCAAAAATTCAAACATTTTGTACGAAAGGAGTATGCCGAAATCTATCATCTTCACACCAAATCCTGTGTTAAAAGAAATATTGGGATTTGTAAAATTTAAATAAAATTGAAAGTTTATTTCATTGTGGGAAACTGTCAGGACATATTCTATTGTCACACCTGATTATGTGTTGATAGAAATATTGGGATGTGCCAAGTTTGAAAATAATCGGACGCCCAATTTTCGTTTTATGAGCTCCATAGTTATTGAAAATGTCGGTAGCAGTAGGTACCAGAAGAAGTGGACCAATATATTCCCTCTTCGCACTATATCTTGCATTCGTAAAAATATTGGGATGTGTGAAATTTGAAAATAATCGGATGTTTATTTCGCATTTTATAAGAGTTTTAATTATTCAAAATGTTGACCCCTTATGGGGTGGGGGGTACATGATGGAGTGGGTCGATATTGTCCATTCTAGCACCTAACATAGCACAGATACAAATATTTGGATTTGTAAAATATGAACAAAATTGAAGCATCCTTTTCTGTAAAAATTTTGACCTTTTGTTGGGTGGTACTCCTGAAACTATATTATCCATCTTTGAACTCGATCTAAGATTGACATGATATTACGATGTACCAAGTTTAGAAAACATCGAATACTCTCTTCGAGAGTCATTGCGCGCACAAGCCAGCCAGTCAGAGAAACGGACGGACACCTCTAGATCGACCCCAAATGTCCTGAAACGGATTTGGTCCAAAGATCCGTTCCATACCTCAATCCTAGACAGTTATCACAATATTAAATGTCAGGCCTATCCCTTCACCCAGTCCTAGACACCAACAGTTATTGGACTTTTAAATTTCACGTTTTCAGGTCTATTCCTTCACCCAATCCCATTTTAGTAGCACTCAGTATTTTCAAACAAATAATGTGTACTATTATCAACAACACCTTCATGTATCAACCCCAGATACCAACAGTAACCTAAATACCCGATTTCAGAATTTCAGCCCTATCACTTTATCCAATACGAAATTTAGCCCCTTTTCGTACAAATATACATTTACATACATTTTCAAAACTATCTCCATAAATCAATTCCAGGTACCAAGAGAGACCTCAATATCAAATTTGCGGATTCCTGCCCTATCCTTCATCAATACGAAACTGAGTGTCATTTGGCACCATTCGTACAAATAAACCACAGACATCAAAAGTGGCATAGATACCAAATTTCAGAATCTCTTCACCCAATACCAAATTAAGAAACATTTAGCACTTTTTCTACAATTATAGTACACATTTCCAAACCATCTCCATATCTCAATTCGAGGAGTCAACAAAGACCTCATTTATTACATTTGGAGCTTCCAAGCCTATCCCTGCACCCAATACGAAATTTAGTACCATTTAGTACTTTCCGTAAGAGTATAGTACGCATTTCCATACAACTGCCAAATATCAAACGCATTTACCATCATTAATTTAAATATAAAATTGCAAGATTTTATCTCTTTTCCTTTACTCATTACCAAATATAGAACCATTCAGTACTTTTCATACAATTATAATACATATTTCCGAAACCACCTCCAAATGTCCAGGCAACACATAAACAGCGACCCTAATACTAAATTTCAGATTTCAAGCACTATCAGTACTTTTGGTGCAGTTGTGGTACACATATCCGAAATCACCTTTTTATCATCAACAGGGATCCCAAAACAAAATTTAAACATTCAGCTTCATCCGATCACCCTAAACCAACCTGTTCCAAATTTAGTACCATTTAGTACAGTTACCTTACTAAGTTTACATTTCCAAAACCACCTTCATATTACTTACTTACTTGCTTACTTTCCAACTTCGATTCCCATTCAAAATTTTACATTCAAATTTAGCTTTATCCGTTCACATTTTACCAAATGGTACCAATTTAGAAGTTTAGTAACATTTTAGAACTTTTCCAGAACATTTTAGAACTATTATTGAACTAGTTCGAATTTCAAATAACCCTTTGGTGCAAATAACCTGCACTCCATCAGTGACTCTCTTTCCAAATTTCAGAATTCCAGCTCCATCGATTTATCACAATTCCAATTTGTACCAAATTTAGGACCACTTAGTACATATAAGTACGAATTTCCCAAGCTTCCTACATACCCCAATCCTACACTCCCACAGTGATCCCAATTCCAAATTTTAGGATTCCACCCCTGTTGGTTCGCCTAAATACAAATTGTTTTTTATTTAGTATCATAAAGTACACTTAAGAACAATATTCATAACTACCTACATCGTACAGTCGAATAGAAATCTCAATTTCAAATTTTAGAATTCCAAAGCTGACGGTTCATCCAAAATTTAAGTTGTACCAAATTTAGTACCATTTAGTACTTTTCATGCACATAAATACAATTTCGGAAACTTCCTCCATATCCCAATCCAACACTCCGCCAGTAATGTTAATTTCAAAATTCAGGATTCTAGTTTAATCCGTTCCTTAAAGTTCAAGTTGTACTAAATTTAGCACCGTTTAGTAATTTTCATATATATTAGTACACACTTCCATGACCACCTCCATACATCGACTCTACTCCTCAACCTTGATTTCCATTCCAAATTTCAACTTTTAATCTCTAACCGTTCACATGATACAAATACTTTTCGTACACCTTTACTACAAATTTATCTTTGGTACAATCCATCAGTACCCTAATTTTTAATTTAAGAGTTCTAGTGGTTCGTCAAATAAAAAGGGTATAAAATTTAGAACTTTTCGTACCGTTCAAATACGAATTCCTCAGTCCTAGAATGCAATAGTAACCTTGATCCCCAATTTTAGAATTCCAGCTCTATCGGTTCACCCAAATCGAAATTGTACCAAAATTAGTACCATTTAGTACTTTTCGTGCACATAAGTACAAATTTCGAAAACTACCACCATATCCCAATCCTACACTCCGTCATTAATGTTAATTTCAAATTTCAGGATTCCAGCTCCATCCGTTCGTCCAAATTCAAATTATGGTAAATTTAGTACCTTTTAGTACTTTTGGCATACATGTGTACACACTTCTAAAATTACCTCCTTACATATCCTCTACTCCTCAACCTTGATTCATATTTCAAATTTCAAGTTTAAGCTCTAATTGTTCAAATGATGCGATATGGTAACAATTGTAGTACATTTTAGTATTTTTATACACTTATGGTGCGGATTTCTAAGAACCATTTGGTACATATATCATGCACTCCATAAGTGACTCTCGTTCTAAATTTACTGTTTCCTCAAATATAAAGGGTACCATGTTTGGTACCTTTTAATACTTCTCGTGCTGCTCTAGTACGAATTTCCGAAAACCCAGCCTTATTTTCGGACCAAGAGTGGCCTTATCTCATATATCGATTCTATCTTCAGCTGTTTCGTCTGGGCGTTGATGAACTGTTAAGTCAGTCAGACAGTTAATTTACTCTTTCGTTAATATAGAAAGATGTCGGCCACACCAAATCCAAAATATCCACTGTGCTGTATGACGATTGTGGCTGCAATTACTTCGGTTTTATGTGCTCCTTCGCCTTCTTATCGTTTGATGTTTTATTGCTTTTATCGTTTGCGTGCGTATGTGTGTGTGTGTGAAGAATATATTAAGACTTTCACATCCATATTTGACTTAGAACAACGGCCATTCATTATGTCTGTGAAAGCTGTAATGCGGTTCTTGGTGGCCGTTTCGTCTATTTCGTTTGGAGCTGCGGTCGGTGGTTGTTTGTTGTAATGGTGTCATTATGCGGGCTGTTCTATTACGACAGCACGCCGATCCACTTGTTATCGGCGTTTTGTTGGCGTTATGATTTCATTTAACTGATATTAATTTATCAATTTGATCATTGATGGCGCAAAGGCCGTTCGACTTAAATGAAACCATAAAAATATGTTGTGAATTTCTGTGAATTCTTCTTTGTTATCGGGGATTTTCGGCAATTTAGTATTTTTTGGACCTTTGTTTTGTGTTTCTCGCCCTGTATGGTATGCCTGTAACCGTTAAAAGAATTTCAGCCTAAAAGTATGCTTTGCAATTTTATGAGATAAAAGAAAATGATTATTGGGCTTGTATTAAAAGTTGCATTTTCTGTCAAGAGTAATGAGTTGAAGGTAAATGAGATGGGTGAAATGCCTTTGAGATAATCTGATATCGAATAATGAAATTAATTAATTTATGTGTAACTTGGCACACCAATATTCAAGGTGAGCTACAAATGCCCCTTTGTTTAATAAATGTATGTTTCGAAAAATTCAAAACGCCTTGGTTTTGAATAGACTTGATTTGTTTGCTTCCAATCGTCTAAGAAGTTCTTTGTGAGTAATTTACCCCCTTTAAGGGAATTGTCTATATAGGTTTACGACATCGTACATCCCCCATATAATGATACCTCCCGATATTCGGTATTTTGACGATTATAGCCAAATTTTCCAATGGAGTTGTCTGAAGATCCACACAATCGACTCCATCTTAGTACTCTACCCCCTGTAAGAGAATTGTATATACAGGTCCACGATATCGAATGGCCTCCATACAACGGTACCCCTCCGACATTTTGATGATTTAAGCGATATGTTTCATTGGAATTGTTTCAAATTGCGTATTTAAAATTTGAAATGGGTACTTCCGCCTATGATAATAATTAACTTCATATGCAGGACCACGTCTTCGTATAGCCCCCATATAACGTATTTCTTTCAGCGGTATTTTTGGACGGAATTTTTTGGACATTTTTTTTAAATTCCTTCAAAAGGAGTAACAAAACAGAAAGCTCAACCGGACCGAACTTTGAATACCATCCAAAATACCATTTTGAAAACAAATTTTAAAATTAAATAAATAAAAGATTCTGTTAAAATCTAAAAAATACTGATTATAGCTGTAATATTGGCGTCTATACGAAGACGTGGCCTTGAATAGGCAGATTTTGTCATAAGCCAATACAATATTCAAATACGAAATTTGAAAAAAAAAAAAAATAATAATCCGGTGAATATTGGAGCTAAAATCATCAAAATACTATACCGTATATCGGGGCTATACGAAGACCTGGACCTGCATAGACAATTTTCTGTCACAGACTGTAGTACCGAGGCGTGATTTTTTTTTTCAAGGACTAACCGAACCTTGGATTTTTTAAACAATATTTTTTCAAGGACTAACCGAGCCGTGGAATTTTTAAACAATATTTTTTCAAGGACTAACCGAGCCGTGGATTTTTTAAACAATACTAACTTCTAATACAAAATTTCAAACAATTTCGGTGAATATTGTACCTAAAATCGTCAAAATACCGAATGTGGGAGGTACTGATATATGGGGCCTATATGAAGAACTGGACCTGCATAGACAATTTTCTGGCATAGACGAACTCTAAATACGAAATTTAAAAGAACTCTGGTGAATAATGTCGTTAAAGTCATAAAAATACCGAATCGTGGACTTATATAGACAATACTATTCAAGGGAGTTAAGTACTTAGAAGGAACTCTTTCTGAGGATTTTCAGAAAATTTTGGTTACAATAATCAAAATACCGAATATCTGGGTATCGTTATATCTTCGAATTTGACCTCCTTGCACACAAAATACTGATCTGTGCCAAATTGTGGCTTTCTATCATTATTCGATTTGACTCTAGCTTGAGACAACATGCGGACGGACTGGGCTAAATGGTCTTACAATTTTGCGCTGATCAAGAATATATGTTTACTTTGTTATGTTTAAAATTATTGTTTCGATGAATTGCGAAAGGAATAACGAACTTAATATCCCCTTTATGTATGGTGAAGATTTATTTGTTGAAAAACACATGCTCACCACTAGACGGCGGCTCATCGAGCATATTTTGGTGTGGACCGGGCCGTTCTTTGAAATGCAGTATTTCTTTCGAAGTTATGGAGACTCTTATTTTGTTCCTTTTTTAAAGTTTTTCTATCTTTAGAATTCTGAGATGAGATTGATTCAAGTATAGAATATTTAGGCAGACAAAGACTTTGCTTTCTACATTTTTTGCACTGTATTTGAATTTTGGACTTTAACTAATCTTTAAGCTATTCGAATTAAGCAGAAATTCAATCAACAATAAAATTCCTTTCCAAGATTCGCTTTTTTTGCATCATGTAAATTTCTTTGTTCAACAAATACCAATACTGAAAACTTTTGAGTAAAAATTTGAGCAGACAGAAACGATGTACCAGCAGGCCAGACTTAATGCATGAATAGACACTAAATATTTTGGGAACGATGGTTTCGTTGAATTCATTCGAATGGTAATGGTCAAAGAAATAGTTGTAAACAAGTGATTTGTAGTGAGTTATATCAATGTTGAAAAATGAGCATCAAATCATTACTCACAAAATGCGGAACCAGCTCTCTGCACCTAAAATCTGAAAACTATCTGAGCTGAACATGAATTAAATTTAACCCCATGCGCCAATTTTAATTGTCATCACACTATATTAAATATTTGGTTGCTGTTACATGAGCAATGTGCCAAATACAGGATGTCGCTAAACTGTGACTTATAATACCAATCCTAGGGTCGTACGTTAAGTGGAAACTACTTCAAAATCAATACGTACATTGAGCATATTTTGAGAGGATATATTTCAAATAGACCTTAACCCTTAAAATTATACCCTAATACAACTATTTGTTTTGGAAGTTCTGACTCAAAACTTCGAACTACTGAAAAATGATATGTTCTGAATTGTGAATCGACAACGAAAGAGTTTGTATTCTCAATGAACCTAAAAATATTTAAATTTCAGGAGATTTGATTTCATTCAAAATCTTGTAAATACTTTAAATAGGGAGGAACGTTATATGGGGACTCATAGCCTCAGAATTAGATGAAGTGGAATGCTTTGGTCCAATATATCTGGTACCTCACACATATCACATTTATATCAGACTTAGTTCAGATGAGATGATAAGTGGATAATATGGGTCCACTCCTTTGACATTTCCTCCACCAAGGGTTAATAAACACAATGTAGTCAAAACATATTCAAACAACGTGACACAGGCTGAAGGTAAGGGCAAGGTACAACAAGGAGGTAGAACAGCGTCGTAAAACTAAAGAAATACAGCCCTGAGGCTATGCCCGCTTCCTGTCAGGCTCATTTAAAATTATTTTATCTCATTTTTAAAATGTGTTGAGTAGCACGAAAAATGAATGAAATACCTGGATTTTCTCTCGAAAATGTGATCCGAGCTGTTCAATCTTTCGATTTCATGGCTAAACTGGTTAACGGCTTTAATGCGCGAGCCGCGTCTTTCAATCATTAGTTTTAAAAATATTTTGTTTTCATTTTTCAAAACAATAAATACATACAAAAAATTGTAATCAGCTGGTAGCACTACCTTACCTCTTATACCCTACACCATACTATGGAGGGTATATTAACTTTGTAATTCCGTTTGTAACTCCTCGAAATACTCATGTAAGACCCAACAAAGTATATATATTCTTGATCAGCTTAAAATTCTCAATCGATATCTGTCTGTCTGTATGTCTGTCCGTCTGTCTATTGAAATCACGCTATCTTTCGAACGAACTGAGATAGAAGGCTAAAATTTTGCACACATGTTTATTTTGCCAGTAGGCAGGTTAAGTTCGTAAATGGCCCATATCGGTCCACGTTTTCATATAGCCCCCATATAAAGGTACCTCCCGATATTCGGTATTTTGATGTTTTTAACGACATTATTCACCGGAATGGTTTTAAATTTGGTATTTGAAATTCGAAATGGATACTACAGCCTAAGACAGAAAATTGTCTGTGCTAGTCCACGTCTTCGTATAGCCCCCATATAACGGTACCTCCCGATATTCGGTATTTTGATGATTTTAGTGACATTTATCACCGGAGTAGTTACAAATTACGTATTTAGAGTTCGTAATTTAATTTTTTTATAGTTTGCTCACTAATCATTTCAAATGGTCATGCCCTCAATTTCGCGGAACTGATATATAAGTTTAATTTGAATAAAATCCCATCACAACTTCCTTAATATTCCTTATATACTATATTTAATATCAATATAAATCATGTTATGGCGATATTTCGAATCTAACAAAAGTGTAATATTTAAGATACGTGGAAAAATAATTCTTTTAATAATTTATGACAATTGCATAAAATCTCTAAAATCCGAAAGTTTTCCTACGTAAATCTTAGGTACATGAACAGATAACAATTACTAATGGAATTTACATACAAAGATAAAAATATAAATAATAATTTCATTTAATACTCACAGAATTATAAGTTGAAGCTGCTTCGACAAGAGCTTGTTGATTGTAGTTCGGCTGACATGTTTGTTTAAATTTAAAGCGATATCTGGAAACGAAAATGTATAACAAATTCCATTAGAAATAAGTAGATAATGTGTAAAATATAATTAGGAAATATCAATAAATTCCTTTTTTCTTCTCTGGAACACGTATTCGTATCCAATTTTTTCATTACAGAAACTTATTCATTGATATGATTTCTTTAAATGGTCATATAGCTTTCGGTTTCAGAATGTACTAAGCATTGTTTTCCATATGCAAAATATTCCGAATTCACACAGATTATATTAAAGCAGGAGTCCGTGTTGTTGATGGATATTGAATTCACAATCCTCAAATGCAGGTAGCTTCATTGCATTTATCTGCACAATGAAGCAGGTATCTTTAATTTTACTTACGTGCACAAAAAGTGCAGGTATCCTTAATTTTCTATTCCGTTCAGTTTTTAGAGTCTTTTTTGAGTTTGCAAAAAATTTTCTTGTGCAGATAAATTCAACTTTTGTAACCAAATTAAAAAAGAATTACCAAATTTTCGAGGCATGAATGTCCAATGTGCAGCTATCGATTGGGCACTTAAATACAATTCAAATAAAGGGATTCAGAAAAAAAAATGGGATAAAAAAGTTTTTTGGTCTGCAAAGGCCAATGCGCAGCTAATGTTGATGCAGGTAAATAGAAACCACTGTATATATATATTTTTTTTTCTCTATAAAAATAGTTGTTTTCCAAATTAATTTTAAAAGTCAAATCCCAAAATATTTTTTACTTTTTTACAGCAAACTTTCTGACAACCAAAACAAAGCCCAAAGTATTCCTTATACTAAAAAAAATTTTCCCATAGAAGTAGTTCTGTTACAAAGTAATCGCAATATACAATTTTAGTATCCGGTTATGATTTGAAAAATGTAAACCAAGTCAAAATCCCCCATCCGCTTTATGTATAATTCAAATTACTTAAAATTCTAATACTCTTAGTTACCAATTGTTCTGGATTGATACTGTATAACTTTGAAATTGGACGATATTTATAATTGTTATTGCCTCCACTAAAATATGGATGATATACTAACTTGTTCTGTACGTCCGTTTAGAGAGCTTGAAACTTGAAATTTGATATGGGAATCAAGGTTAAGGGAAAGATGCGATGTAAGTAGGTAGTCTTGGAAGTGTGTACTTATTCATACGAAAAGTACTTAATGGAGATAGATTTAGTACAATTTGAACTTGGAGGAACGGATGGAGCTGGAATCCTGAAATTTTTAAATAAGATTACTATTGCATTGTAAGATTGAGATATACAGGTAGTTTTCGAAATGTGTACGTATGTGCACGAAAAGTACTAAATGGCACTACATTTGAGGTGTGTGTATGGTACTCAATTTTATACAATTTAAATTTTGGGTGGACCCGTTAAGTGGGAATCCTAGAATTTGGAAATAAGATTTCTGTATGATGTAGGTAGTTAGGGAAATTCGTACTTATGTATACTAAATGGTAATAAATTTGATACAGTTTAGATTTGGGTGAACCAATAAAGCTGATATCCTGAAATTTGGAAGTAAGATTAATGTTGGATTGCAGGATTGGAAAATTGAGGCAGCTTTGGAAATTTGCACTTGAATGTATGTAAATATTTTGTATAATTTGGATTTGAGTGAACCGATTTAAATTAAAGATTACTGTTGGAGTGTAGGATTTGGATACCTCCATATTCAAATCGAAATTTGTACACATGTGTCTGCATGGTAATGAATTTGGTACAATTTGCCTTTGGGGTGGAATCCTGAAATTTGAAATTGGAATTACTGTGGGAGTTTTCAAAGCTTCCTACATAACCCAATCATATATGTAGGAAGCTTTGAAAACTCATATTTATGTGAACTTAGTAGGGTATGTAGAATGTTTGGTATGTAAAAAATTCGTGTTTATGTGTACTAAATTTGGTACAATTTAGATTTGTGTGAACCCAATAGCGCTGGTTGGGGTCTGTGGCTAAGATATAGAGGTGGTTTTGGAAATGTGTACTACAATTTTCGAAAAGTACTACGTGGTACTATATTGATTATTGGGCGAAGGGTTTGAGCTGGAAAACCGAAATTTGATATTAAGGACTCTTTTGGTATCTGGTCTTGAGATTTGATGGTGGTTTTGCGAATGCGTACTATTATTATTCGAAAAGTACTAAATGGTATTAATTATGTATGACTCTTGGTGCCTCGAATCTAAAGATGTAGATTGTTTTGGGTTTGCGTACCAAATGTTATTAAATTTAGTATTGGGTGAAGGAGTAGAGCTGAAACTCTTTCTGAAAAACACAGAATTTAAATAACATATAAAACCTTGAAAGCCTGAGTAATTACTTACCTATAGGGGCATATTTTATGAAATTTTCAAGTGCTCGCAAAGTATTTATAATGTCACATTTTGAAAATTATAGCAAAATGTTAATGGGGTGGAGATTCTGAAATAGTCCCTTGACGGTCTTTACTAAATTTTCCAGCAAAAATTCAGTTTTTAGACGAAATATTTTTTTTACAATTCAAAACTAGAAAGGAAAGTCAAAAGTCAGCCGGCGCCGACTATATGATAACCTACACCACTATGACTATATATATATATTCAGTCCATTTGGGCTGATATTAGCCATTTGGTGCACAATAAACCTGAAATGGGATACAGATATATATGGGAGCTATATTCAGTTCTGAACCAATCTAGATAAAATTTGGCAGAGGTATTTCCGAGCTCTATAAGATATCTGGTTCCAAATATCATTGTTGTCGAATGTATATTACGCATGTTAGGGACTTAAACACAAAATCTGATGAAACATGTACAGGGTTGTCCATATTCGACGGACCCATGTGGCAACGCTTTTGATAGAGATGTCGCATCGGTTAATGACATACCGCGTTTGAAGCGTCAGTCCAAGCAGATTTTTACCATGAACCAATACAATACAATTGTGAAAACTCAACGTGCTTTTAAAACATTAAAAAATGTGATAAGTGCCCCTTCTAAGAACACCATTAAGCGTTTATACGAAAAATTTTCGACTGGTAAGGCTCTTTCTAATCCGAAGAGGCCATATAAAAGTCTACCAAGGCGATCGGCCGAGAATATCGCTGCCGTACGAGCCAGTGTTGAGAAGTCCTCAAGAACATCCCAAAAACGCCGTTATCAGCAGTTGGGCATGGCTCGGTTCACTTTGCAACGGATTATTCGCATTGATTTGCATTTGTGCCCGTACAAAATTCAATTGACGCAAAGAATGTTGCCTGCGGACAAGCCTCGTCGATTGGAATGGGCCCATGGGTCCGTCGAATATGGGCAACCCTGTACTTAGTTCTAGACTGAATTCGGTGGGATGTACCAAAATGCAGGTCATTTGGAGTTATATTGACCATTTCGTGCGCAATCAACCTGAAATCGGTTGAAGATGTATATGGGAGCTATATCTAAATATGAACCGATTCTCACCAATTCGTCCTTTGTCCAAACAAATATTGTTTGGAAAATTTCAGCTCAATCGGATAATATGTGCGACATACATTTCGGACGGATGGACTGATATGCATAAATCGACTCAGGAAGTGATTCTATTAATGTCCTCAAAAGCTGTGGGTCTATCTCGCTTCCTTCTCCATGTCACAAACAAATGTCTAAAGACATAATACCCTTACCACTATGTGGTGTAGGGTATAAAAATCCCTCTACAACTTAGAGCATCATCCTCATGCCAACTGAATCCAACCACACTGGAAAATTACTCAGACAAGGCGCCAATACACATAGTATATTTTCTGTAAATATTGTGGGTGTATGTTAATGTCTAGGCATACACTCATAGGGGAGTCAATTGTTTGGCAACTACAGTTGATCATGGCGAAAGGGGTGGATGGGGGAGGCTATGTACTCTGGTTACGCACATTTCAACATTTGGGGCCCCCTCACACATAAATTGGAAGCCAGACAGAAGACATCCCACTTCGACTGGCCTTCTTGCCTAAATAAGACGTGACACTCGTTAAGAATCAAAGTGAAAGGCAATATCAACAACAACAAGACAACTGCTCCCAGAATAGGATGAACAACAACTGCTCACAGACGAAGATAAACTACGAATCTGGTATCTCAAAACCATAGGAGTGTTACATTCAAAGTTTTTTTTTTTGTTTTCTTGTATTTCATGCCCCTTTTCGCCTTTGTGCCATTGACGAACTGTGCGCCAGCCTTCTTCCCAACGTTTGAGCCTTTACATGAAAAGGGAAAAATGGAAAAGAGAAAAACTTAATAAATTTCACTTTGACTATTTGTGTTTGATTCCTTTCGTTACAAAACTTTGAAGTAGTGAACTTAAAGCATGCGGTTGCTGATGTAAATCACCCTCTTGGCCTCATTTCAATGGAAGGCTTTGCGGCTGAAATGAATTTGCAAAAAAACCGAAAAAAGCAAGAAACTGAAAACAAAAGAAAAAAAAAAACTTATTGAAAAGATATGACCCCATCCGCATATAATGTTCCGGAGATTTATTTGTCTTTTTTTTCATCTTCTTCCTCTGTCTTCTATTCTCGTTTTGACAATGACGTAAAAGGATGAGTCGTATGTTGGATAAATTTTGTTTGAGTTTCGCTTTGAAGTGAAATTAAATTTCTTTGTCAGCAACAAATAAAATAAGTGTGGCATGGAATATAAACTCAGCAGGCGCCAAATTACTTGGAAACTACCAAGGTTTATTGCTATTTGAGGAAGTGTTAGCCCTTGGTATATTATATTTTTATGTGGCAAATCTAGGGAATGGAAAACGAGCGGGTGAAACAATTACAGCCTTGGGAACTATTCGAAGCGATGATGTGTACGGAGTTTAATTTTAGACATTATCGGAAAATTAGATATTGGTCAGCTACGCAATGGGATATTGAAATATAAAAATAAATGTGAAGAACTCTCTTCAGATCCAAATGTGATAGGTTTTTAATATTTTTTTATAAAAAAAAAAATTAAAACAGTATTTTGTATTTACCGACAGTTATATACCCGCAGTCAATGTTCAGTTATTTAAATATATTTGACTTCTATTATGAATATTAAAATTGTTGATCTCTGGAGTAGGAAGAGTATCGGACCATTTTGTATCGGACCTAAATAAATATGATATAAAAATTGTGATGTGCCAGGTTTGGACTATATTGGTTATTTCCTTCACTCTACATGAGATACGTGATAATTTAAAAAAAATAAAACATTTTTTTAAAAAAATTTCGACCTTTTGTTGGGGAGGTATCAGAAGGTATTACAGATATTACATATCTCCGAACTCGATCTAAGTTTGACAAAAATATTGCGATGTATCAAGTTTGGACCAAATCGGATACTCGCTTTGAGAGGTATCGTGCGCACCAGCCATTCGGACAGACGGACGTACGTACATCGCTAGATCGACTCCAGATGTCCTGAAACAGATTTGCTCCAAAGGAACCTAGGGTCTAAAATCGTTATTTCGATGAGGCACGTTTTGGCCATATCAAATGATATTTACCACCTCTGGCCATTTGGCTAAGGGTATATAAACCATTAATCTGTCGGTAAAGTTACATGGGGGCTATACCAAAACATGGACCTATGTTTTCAATATCAAATTTCCTGCAGGCTTAATACCCGATACACGTTCTTTATTTCTTTGAAAATTTTTCAGTGATAAATTGACTGCTTGTTTCATCGGCTGAAGCCGAAAACTTGACATTGTATGATATACATGGTGAGATAAAAAAATTGCAGCAAAGTCAGAAGCCGTAATTTCTATTATTTTTTTTTTTTTTAATTTTTTTAAAGGAAAAAAAATACAGTAAGGAAAATCAAAAGTCGAGCGGGGCCGACTATATGATATCCTACACCACTATGCATATTTAGTAGAGCTCCCGTAACAAAGAATTTATTTGAAATAGATCATACCACATGAATCGATTTTCACTTTTTTAATCTTTTATACCAAATAACATTGCTATAGAGTGCATTATATTAAAAAAATATATGTCGGAGCCGAGTTCCACAAAATGGAAATTCTCTCCATTTTGGCGGATTAAGGATATATATGGGAGCTATATCTAAATCTTAGTCGTTTTCGATAAAATTTGGCAAAAGTATATATCTTGTACCAAATATCATTGTTGTCGAATGCATATTACGAATATGAGGGACATAAACGCCAAATCAGATGAAACACATATATGGCAGCTATAGCAATATCTGAACTGATTCTCTCCAAATTTAATGTACTTGCTTCTGGACTGAACCCTGTCGGATGTACCAACATTAAGGTCATTAGGACTGATATTGGCCATTTGGCGCACAATCTTGATAAAACTTGGCAGAGGTATTTCCGAGCTCTATAAGATATCTGGCACCAAATGACATTGTTGTCGAATGCATATTACGTTATGAAGGACTTAAAACCCAAATCGGATGAAACATATTAATGGGAGCTATAGCTATATCTGAACCGATTTTCATATTTGGTGTACTTACTTCTAGACTGAATTCAGTCGGATTTGCCAAAATTCGCACCATTTGGACTGATATTAGTCATTTGGTGCACAAGAAACCTAAAATCGAATAAAACATATATATGGAAGCTACTTCTAAATTTGGATCGATTTTTACCAATTTAAGTAGGGTTCGTCCTTGAGCCAAACAAATGTTATTTAAGAAATTTCAACTCAATCGAATAATAAACGCAACCTGCATTTTGATTACAAAAATACATGGACAGACGGACGGACACACGGACGGAAGGAGAGACGAACGGACATGCATAAATCGACTCAAAATGTGATTCTATGATGAACTATGGGTCTATCTCGTTTCCTTCTCCACGTTACAAACAAATGCACAAAGACATAATACCCTTACCACAATGTGGTGTAGGGTATACAAATGCCGAAAATAGCATCAAATTTTAGAATAAGTTTAGATTTGTTCGAATTGGTCACCTTTGGCACAAATTATGCCCTTTAAAGGCCAATGAAACCGTCACACGCTGCCCAAATGTTGCCCTGCGGTATTTTGGTCCATTCCCGGCGAAGCGCTTGCTTGAGGTGATCGACACTTTGGTATTTTTTAGTGCCAACCTTGCTTTCCAAAATACTCCAGACACAATAGTCCAACGGATTGGTATCCGGAGATTTTCGTGGTCAATGTGCACTGGAAATGAAGCAAGGAACCTCAGTTTGCAACCATTCTTGGGTGGCGCGTGCTGAGTCCTGTTGGAATGTTCACGGACTGCGGCCAAAATGTTTGCGTGTCCAAGGCTTTAATACACCCTCCAGAATATTTTCGCGATAATATTCGGCATTTATTCTCATGCCAGGGTCATATTAACGAGCGGAGAGCGACCATCGGCTGTTATGGCGGCTCAAACATCACCATTGCCGGCGCTTGAGTTCTGGTGTCCAACCGAAGGTGCACATTTTCAGCTGATCTCTTTGGCAAGTAAACACGATCATTCTGTTTGTTTACAAACTGCTAGAAAACGAATGTTTTCTCATCGGAGAAACCCAAATTCGGCAGTTCACCACTTTCGTCAAACGAAGCTCTTTTAAGACTATTTTCTTTCTGTTGCGGTGGAAATTCCTGCACTTTTTGGAATTTCAAACGCTTCTTTACTTTTTAAGCATTTCTGCTGAAGTTGCTCTTCCGTGCGGTTCTTCCGACCAATTCCTTGACGTCGGGCTACGCTACCAGTATCACGGTAACGAGCGATGGTACGAGACATAAAAGATTTATTCACATTTAAGTGCTGGAGTTCTCTAACGATAGCCACTTGTGGTTTTCCAGCCAAATATAAAGAAATCACACGATCACGCTTAAATTCCATCACGAATAACCTTTTTTCTGGAAAATTCTCACCAAAATGCTTTTGTATGCTTGTAAACAATACAATGAGCTGTCACTAGAATAATTTTAACAGCTGTCGGACAAGCCACTCTTCCGAAATGATAGAAGTCTGAAGTTGATTGCAGTTTTCATCTCACCCTGTATAGCTGTCTGTTTAAACGGAATTTATTCGGGAGTGATCTATATTTAAACATTTTCCCATATTAATCACAGAAAGGAGTCGATATAGACCGAATCTGGCATATTTCAATAGTTATATCAGACTTAGGTCAGATGCGAAATGGAACCTCCCCCATAGAAGGTGAAAAGTTTGATCATAACGCCAGTCAATATATAACTTATTTAAAATCATCCCAGGGTCCTATCAGGCAGTTATATTTGGTGCCAGACAAACAAACCTTCGTCAACATTTAGTGGCTTTCCTTCAAATTCTACGGCACTAAAGCCGTATCATGAACTCAATAACGATAATAGTTGGTAGGATCAACTTCATATAAATTGCCAATATAAATGCTATTTTTTACAAGTAGATCTACTCAATATGCTTAGTGGTGTAGGGCATCGTAAAGTCGTCATTCCGACTTTGGATCCTTATTTACTTGTTCTATATAGCCTCGGTGTCTCTGTCCTCTGCAAGCATTATAAATATAATATATACACATTATAATATGGGGCCCAGTAAACGGTACCGGGTTTCTATCCTTGCCATATTTTTATTGAAATTAGAAGAAGGCCTCTTCGCCAAAAACTGTCAATATTGACACAAGTTGTAGGAGAGTCGCCATATAACTCTATCGCCCAATTATTCTTTTCTTAAAAATCCTGGCCTCATTTTCAGTCCCAATAGGCTACTTCTGAATCGTATAGTAAGTATGGTTCAACTCCTACCTAGCCATTTTTACTCTTAACATCTTTGTGATAAAGAAAATGTAGATATTGCAAACAAGTCTGTTATTTACGAGCATTTTCTCTTTGGTGGCGTTTAAATCATTCTGTCATGTTGCCGTTTTTTTTGGAAAACCAAATTTCACTCAATGTTGTGGCACTCCCTTATGTAATGGACAACCGCCATCAAACACCCTCTGGAGGGCTAGCTAGCTAGTAGAATAATAAAAAGCTGCCAATGCGGCCTTTTTTCATTGCCGCTAATCTCATTTTTTGCCATTATCTTCAGCTTAGAAGCAATTTATTATGAACCATTTCAATATTTTATTTAAATCAGATCACGTTTTGTGTTTTGTGTCGATTTTTTTATTGTTTTGCGAATTTGGTCGTTTTACTTAGTTGGGACCCCAGTTGGTGTCTCGCTCTCGGACCATTTTGATGGATGTTGGTTTATTCCGTACGTACTGCGTACGAACGAACGTTCGGGGTGTATGAATGTGTGTATGAATGAGTGTGTTTTAGTTTCCCTTTTATTTTTTTGTAACTCTTGGAGCCGTTGTCTGGAATTCTCCCTCCCCAATGGCGAGAGTGTCCTTTGTTGCTGTTGTGTGTAACTAATTTATTATCTTGTAGAAATTAATCTTGATATCTTGACTTGTTTTTTTTTTTGGTTCTTTTCCGTTTAAGTTTTTTCTTGCCGGTTGGCGACTTTATTGAGGGGGCTTGACGGTTTAATATACCAACGGAGTTTGGTAGTCTGGCAAATAGACAAACAAACAAAGCGCCAGACAAATTTGCGTTTACACATCTGCGTAATACAAATGTAAAGTCAGGCACGTATTTAACTCAACCCTGACGAAAAAAAAAAACGAGAAAACCTCAAATCACGAAAATGACGCAGTGTCCGTTTAATCGAATAAGATGTTATCTCCCTCTCTTTGTTGGAGATGTCTAAACAAAGACTGGCATTAAAGCATATACTGCAATTTGTAGAAATTTGTACTAATGTCCGCCAACATTTACTTTGACGAGTACGGACAAGTCATTAACATGTAGAAGTTAGTCTTATGTTATACAGATGAGGCGCCGTCAAATCAAACAAGTCTAAATTTAGTGGTAAATGCTGAATAATCCATTACATACAGGGTGAGATAAAAAAAACCGCAACAAAGCCAAACGCCATAATATTTACATTTTTATACCCTACACAACATTGTGGTAAGGGTATTATGTCTTTGTGCATTTGTTTGTAACATGGAGAAGGAAGCGAGATAGACCCATAGTTACTTTTGAGGATCTCCATAGAATCACTTTCTGAGTTGATTTATGCATGTCAGTCCGTCCGTCTGTCCATTTATTCTTGTGAATAAAATGCAGGTCGCATTTATTATCCGATTGAGATGAAATTTTCCAAAAAACATTTGTTTGGCCCAAGGACGAACCCTATTGAAATTGGAGATAATCGGTAAAAATTTAGATATAGCTCCCATATATATCTTCGTTCGATTTCCCTTTTAATGTGCACCAAATGTGTAATATCAACCCGAATAGTATGGAATTGCACATACAACCAAATTAGGCCTGAAAATAAGCATGCCAAATTTGATCGAAATCGGTTCAGATATAGCTATAGCTCCCATATATATTGTTCATCCGGTTTGTAATTTTCGTCCTTCGCAGCCGTAATATGCACTCTTTAACAACAATATTTGGGGAAATATATCAAATGCAGCTCAGAGATACCTTTGCTAAATTTTATCGAGATCGGTTCAGATTTGAATATAGCTCCCATATATAACTTCGTCCGATTTATTTTTATTGTGCATTAAACGTCTAATATTTGCCCAAACGGGATTGGAATTTGGCACATGCGACCGAATTGAGTCTAGAAGCTAGCATGCCTAATTTGGTGAAGATCGGTTCAGATATAGCTATAGCTCTCATATATATTGTTCATCCGATTTGTTATATTTGTTACCCACAGCCGTAATATGCACTCCGTAACAACGATATTCAGGGAAATATATCAAATACAGCTCAGAAATATCTTTGCCAAATTTTATCGAGAACGGTTCAGATGTGTATATAGGTCCCATATATATCTTTATCTGATTCCAAATTAATTTTGCACCAAATGAGTAATACAAATCCGAATTTAAAAGATACAAATGCTTCGGCATATTTAGAATTTTGAACTTTAAATTATAATTATAATCATAGCGTGTATGATTGAATTCTCCCATAAAAACTTTTATTTGTTATGTGGAGCTCTACTAAATTAGCAAAGTGGTGTAGGGTATCATAAAGTCGGCCACGCCCGACTTTAGGACTTTCTTTGCTGTCTTTTTTTACATTTTATTGAATGAAAGCAAAACATGTGGGAAATAGCATCAAATTTTAGAATAAGTTTAGATTTGTTCGAGTTGGTCACATTTGGCACGAATTATGGCCCGCAATCGGCCAACGAAACCGTCGCACGCTTCCCGAATGTTGCTCTGCGGTATTTTGGGCCGTTCCCGGCGAAGCGCTTCTTGTTATTTCGGCCCACACCTTCATCATAGTCGGCGCTCGAGTTCTGGTAGCCAATCGAAGGTACACATTTTCAACTGACCTCTTTGGCAAATAAACCTAATAATTTTGTTTGTCTATAAACTGCTGGGTAACGAATGTTTTCTCATCAGAGAAAACCAAATTCGACAGTTCACCACTTTCGGCCAAGCGGAGCAACTCTTTAGCTATTTTGAGTATTTTTTTCGGTTGCAGTGTAAGCTCTTGCACTTTTTGGAATTTCAATGTCATTACCCCGAGCTCATTTTCAATATTTCCTGAATGGAATATTGCGATGTGTTCAGCTCACAAGCCATTTTTCGGCCACTGCGACGTGGGCTTCGATCAAGTTGCTTCTTTACTTTTCGAACCATTACTGCTGATGTTGCTGTTTTCTTCCGTCCAATTCCTTGACGTCGGGCTACGCTACCAGTATCGCGGTAACGAGCGATGGTACGACACACAAACGATTTATTCACATTTAAATGCTAGAGTGCTCTAACGATAGCCACTTGTGGTTTTCCAACCAAATATAAAGAAATCACACTATCACGCTTGAATTCCATCACGAATAACTTTTTTCTGGATAATTCTCCTCAAAATACTTTTGTACGCTTGTAAACAATATAATGAGCTGTCACTGGAATAATTTTTGAAATTTTTTTCTTAGTTTTTTCTTCCCACCCTGTATGATAAGGCAAGGTACTCATTTAGACTCTCATATCCCTTAAGGGTAATTTTGTATATATTTTTGGAAAATGAAATATTTATAACATCCTGAGGTTTAAGTCAAATTTAGACTTTTGGGTGAATTTTAGGAACTGTAGCGGAATTTTTTGACAAGTAAGTTTTTTGAATATTTCCACATGCTACAATTCCGTTTTTTAATCATTTTTTGAAAAAAGGACCAAAAAGACTTCTTGATGTCTCGCACTAAAGTATGTGTATATATTAAATATTTATGAAATCCTTGCGTTTAGGTCAGACCTTGATGTAGTTTGTGACCTTTAGTAGAATTTTATGACAAAATATTTTTTTTGGAATATTTCTTGATACAATTCTGTTTAAGAACAGTTTTAAACATTATACTTGGGAAATTCGCAATAAAAGGGAGGGAAAGGAGGATAATTTAATAATTTTTTTTACCCTTCACCATGGAGGGTATATTAAGTTCGTCATTCCGGTTGTAACTCAGCGAAATATGTAACAACTGTCCGTCTATTATAATCACGCTAGAGTCAAAACAAATTAAAATAGGAAACTAAAGTTTTGCTTTTGTCTGCAGGTAAGTCAAGTTCGAAGATGGTCCACGATATCGTATCGCCTCCATATATCGATACCCCCGATATTCGGTATTTTGATTATTGTAGCCAACTATTTCAATTGTCATGTGTGAAAATTAACATAAGAAGTTTCTCCTGAGTACTTTACCCCCTGGAAGAGAATTGTAAATATGTATATATGGAAGAGAATTCTATATCCCCCACACAACGGTAACTTGCTATATTCGGTATTTTGATGATTGTAGCCAATTTTTTCAATGGAATTGTCTGAAAATTAACGCAAGGAGTTCCTCCTAAGTACTTTACCTCATGGAAGAGAATTTTCTATATAGGTCCACTATGTTGTATAGTCCCTACATAACTGTACCTCCCAATATTCGATATTTTTATGATTTTAGAAATATTATAGACCAGAATTGTTTCAAATTTCATATTTGAAGCTCAGAATGGGTACTACAACTAAAAAATTTTGAACTTTTCGAAAAACATAAAATTGGTGGCTTTTAGAATCTCTACTTTTTGATGTGAAAGAATTTTTTGATTTCGGGTTTCTCAAGGGCAGTCGAAAATGAAATCCAAGGAAAGGCAGTCTCTTAAAGTAATAAAAGGTTTCTCTAAACTCACGCAGCCCTTATAAAAATATTTATTGTGGGGGTCATGCCATATTTTCCAATCGATTTGGCTTCAAATTGGTTCGCTAAGTACGAAGAACCCCTTTTAATTCCCACATTAGTTTTTAATATTATGACCCTTTGTATACCCTCAGTCATATGGCTAGAGAGGGTTATATCATTTGTTACGGCCAAAACGTGCCATATCGAAATAACCGTTTAAGACACTAGGTCTCTTTGCACCAAATCCGTTCCAGGATATTTGAAGTCGATCTAGCGATGTCCGTCCATGTCTGTCTGGCTGCGCACGATAACTCACGAAGGGAGTATACGATGTGATCCAAACTTGTCAAACTTAGATCGGTTTCGGAGATGGGCAATATCGTTCTACTCATTCTGGTAAATCCCCCATTAAAGGTCAAAATTAAAAAAAAAAAAAAAAAAAAGCTAAGGCTATAGTCGTACGAGGCCGACTATGTTATACCCCACAACACTATAATATGTTAGAAGCCCCCTTATGTCCAAATCCATATTGGAAGATTTCGCTTTTGAAATTAGGATTTGGAATGTCCCTAGTCATTTGCCCAATATTTATGCACTCCGTAGTGCTGTTAGTTGTTGTAGTCGATTTTACAGCTAAATATAATCCAAAGGTCATTCAAAATGTTCGATTGGCTTCAATAGTGTGATCGGAAGAACATTTCTATTTTTGGTTAATTTGAACCCCTAAATATTTTACAATTATATCGTATCTCCAAATTTAGACTCATCTATGATTTGCTTGTCAACGATATTTGGCTAAATTCGTCAACGAAATCAGCATAAAAAAGTCAGAAGTTCGCCTTTTGTGTATTTCGAATATCGCCTGTAAGTAATGCTGGTATTTTTTAACACAAAATTAGTGGTCCATTGTACCCGCTGTCCTAAACGTTAACTTTATGCGAACTTTCGTGTCCTTTGGTTTCTATTTGTGACCTTTATAACGGCTGCAAAAACAGGAAAATTTTTAGTTGTTGGTCCATTTCAACTCCCAATATATTGCGGACATCTATGAAAACAATAGGCCTAGCCCTTCTGAGCCCAACCCTACCCTTGTAAAAATTTTCGTGAGGATCGGGCGATATTTGTAATACTTATATAATATCCCCAACCTGTGTTGTAAGGTGAAATAATATTACATAATATACACTTCAATATTATAGGTCAAATTGAATAAATCGCATGCGATAAAAAATATAGAAAAATGTCACAAAATACTACAAAATCTAAATTAACATCATTATTGGCATATTTTTCTGCGCTTTTTTTAGATTTTATACTTTAATGACAGGAGGGCATTCTGAATTGACAAAATATGTCAAAGTCGGTCCAGCCATTCTTGAGATATAAGCATTCTAACTAACATCCCCTTCCTTTGTATATACATATTGTATATATTACGCTATATATAACCGATATATTTACTATCGGCATTTACGTAACGGTCAGAATTGACCTGTTCATCTATTTGTAATTTCGCAGGGATTAAAAATATTCGCGGTTTAATGGAAAACTTGACTTTTATTTAACACAAATGTTGTGGCCTATTTCACCCACTAAATATTACCCGAAATATTATTCCATCATCACCGAAAGCAATAGGGATCTATTCGGACCCTAGCTAGCCCCACCTCCATTCTAAATATCGTGAAGATCGGACCATAATTGCGACCTGTAGAGTGATTACAAATTAACATGGACAGACGGACAGACGGACGGACGGATATATATAGCTAGATCGACTCAGCTCGGCGAGATAGGAAGATCCATATATACTTTCCTATGTGGGAAACAAATATTTCGTGGTGTTACATAATTTTTGGCCCAATCAAACTTATAATACCCCCAACACATAGTGTTGTAGGGTATAAAAAGGTTTTAATGCACAGAAGGGATAATCGGATTTTGGTCAAACTTTGAAAATCCAAATATTTGCATCAGTGCTAGGTCAGGTGCGAAAAATGAACAATATCTCAACTCATGAAACTCATATAATACGAAATTAATATCCGATTCACTTCATACTTGATACATCTCAATATTTCCATCGACACAAGAGCTGTTATAAAGATCGGACAATCATAAAATCCAAAATAAGCATCCGGTTCTCTTCATATGTCACACATCCTATTAATTCTACCAACACTAGATCTGCTGTGAAGATGGGATATATTGTTCCGCTTCTTCTGGTACCTCCTCCGCAAAGCGTCAAGTTTTTGAATATCCACGAAGCTCCATAAAACACGAAATTAAAATCCGATTCCATTCATACTTGATACATCTCAATATTTCCATCAACCCAATGTCTGTTATAAAGATGCTAGAGATCGGACTATTACTTCTGGTACCTACCCCAAAAATAGGGTTTACGATTTCAAAAAACAAAACGCTCAAAGACTTCAACATGTCTAAACAAATTCTCCACGTCATTTTTGCCACTGTAGCACATTGCGACATGTTCACCTGATACGTATCTTCAACATTATTGTGTTGTACGATAGTGGCCAAAAACAAAATTAAAAACATGCCAACAAAAATTTTGGTGGACTTTTTTTATGAGTTGCCGTTGCCAATGTCCCTGTTTTGGCGCATTGTCAACTGGAAATGGCCATGGCCGTTTCAGATAAACAGCTTAAAATGTGTTGTTGTGACACCTAAAGCTGAGATTTTTACGACTGTCTATTGTTTGTGACTACGGTACAGCAGTCTGCTACCTAACATTTTGCCCAGCATAGGCACGGTAAGGGAATAAATGCTCACGTCCCATAGTGAAAGTTGAAAAAATTAAAGCATATTTTTAGGGTGCGGGTAAGAGTAACGGTAACAAGTTAAACTTTTTTGTTTTAACACTCACTCACACACACATACATACATAGGTACGTACAATGCCTGCATATTTCCAGGTGTGGTGACCATAATTTGAGGTTAACCATTTCAATGTTTATGGGGTTTGTCTGCTGCTGCTGCCGCCCAAGTTTATGAGGTCTGGGATGGGTTAGGTATTGTGTAAAGTTCTGTTATTCTTGTTATTGTTTTAACTTAACGCCATGGCCGCTTATCATCAAAGTTAATATTTGAGTTCATAAAGTTTGCACATTTATGCGCCATAGAGAAATGGAAAACAAAGGTGGAAAAGAGAAAAAAAGTAGCAAAAATTCTACGTCCTGACTCAATTTTATATTGCCACCACTTGTCGCCATTGTTATGGCCAAAGTGACAAATCCCATTAAAGATGAAGTCATTGTGATAACAAAACAAATTGCCAAAAACTACAGCAGCGGATTCGTAACTCGAGGGCAAGATAAGCAATTTCGAATATATGTGAATGAGGGCAAGATTAAAAGGGAAATTTAGAGAAAAAATAAACCTTTGGCAAAGGGTTCAAAGATACCCTTGAATTTTGAATTAAAAATGGATGGGTTGAAGATCATTTTTAAATTTCCGGTGTTAAATAATAAAAAATATTTAAAATGTTAAACCATATTTTGGAGAAATATTTAACATTCGTAGAAGAATATAGGTAGATGATAAATGGTGAAGAATATAGGTAGATGCATCAATGCTTGGGAACATTGATATGTCAAAATTTTTTAAGTGCCTTGTTAAAGATAAGTCGATTTTTACATGTTTTCTTATACGACGCAAATCGGAGCTTGCAATGATATGTATTTCTCAACAGTTTTTACAAATTTCAATAAATTTTCATTTACGATTTTCAATATCAAAATCGGTTTGACAGTTCATTGTTCCATCAGCTGTGTCGATGCGACTGCCTGTGTTCTTCTACCATGAGAAGTCCGTTGCATTTGTAAGCATATCCACCTCAGTAAAACTTTTTGAACACGTGAGATAAAACAAGTAAAAGCAGTAAGTTCGGCCGGGCCGAACTTTGAATACCCTTAACCATTTAGAACGAATTTGAAAATTTTCGAAAAAGATACCATTCGCCAAGAATTCTATTAATATACTTATGAAGTTTCCGAATATAGCCGTTATATTTGGGGCTGTACGACGTGCACATACATAGACATTGTTTGTCACAAGGCATTGTTTGTCCCATTCTCATGTAGTTCCCATTACGAACTATAAATACGTAATTTGAAACTACTACTGAATAATGACGCTAAAATCATCAATATACTGAATATTGGGATGTACCGTTATACGGGGGCTATACGAAGACGTGGACCTGCACAGAAAATTTTCTGTATCAGGCTGTAGTATTCACTTCGAACTTCAAATGGCAAATTTGAAACAATTCCGGTGAATAATGTCGCCAATATCATCAAAATACCGAATATCGGGAGGTACCGTTATATGGGGGCTATATGAAACGTGGACCTACATGGCCCATTTACGAACTTAGCCTGCCTACTGGCAAAATAAACAAGTGTGCAAAATTTTAGCCTTCTATCTCAATTCGTTCGAAAGATAGCGTGATTACAACAAACAGACAGACGGACAGACAGACGGACATGGCTAAATCGTCTTAGAAGTTTACGCAGATCAAGAATATATAAACTTTTTTGGGTGTAAGATCATTATTTCGATGAGTTACAAACGGAATGACAAAATGAATATACCCTGCATAGTATGGTGGAGGGTATAAAAAACTGCATCAAAGTCAAACGACATACTTTTAATTTTTTTTTTAAATTTTATTGAATAAAAGCAAAAAATGTCGGAAATAGCATCAAGTTTTAGAATAAGTTTAGATTTGTTCGAATTGGTCACCTTTGGCACGAATTATGGCCTTAAAACGGCCAATGAAACCGTCACACGCTGCCCTAATGTTGCTTTGCAGTATTTTGGCCCATTCCCGGCGAAGCACTTGCTTGCTCGACACTTTGGTACTTTTAAGTGCCAACCTTGCATTTCAAAATACTCCAGACACAATAGCCAACGAATTAGTATCCGGAGATTTTGGTGGCCATTGTGCGCTGGAAATGATGTGAGGAACCTCATTTTGCAACCATTCTTGCGTGGCGCGTGCTGAGTGCGGTGGTGCTGAGTCCTGTTGCGGCCAAAATGTTTGCGTGACCAAGGCTTTAATACACCCTCCAGAATATTTTCGATTTAATATTCGGCATTTATTCTGATTTCACGCTCGGTTATTACGAGCGCAGAGCGACCATCGGCTGTTTTGGCGGTCAAACGAAGGTGCACATTCTCAGGTGACCTCTTTGGCAAGTAAACAAGATCATTTTATTTGTTAAAAAACCGCTGGACAATGAATGTTTTCTCATGGAAGGAATCCAATTTCTTCAATTCTCCACTTCGGCCAAGCGAAGCAACTCTTTAGCTCTTTTGAGTCTATTTTCTTTTTCTTGCGGTGAAGGTTCTTGCACTTTTTGGAATTTTAATGGTTTTACCCCAAGCTCATTTTTTAATATTTGCCGAATGGAATATTGCGATATGTTCAGCTCACAAGCCATTTTCGGAAACTGCGACGCGGGTTTAAATGAAGTCGCTTCTTTACATTTCGAACCATTTCTGCTGATATTGCTGTTTTCTTCCGTCCACTTCCTTGACGCCGGGCTACGCTACCAGTATCACGGTCACGAGCGATGGTACCAGATACAAAAGACTTATTCACATTTAAATGCTGGAATGCTCTAACGATAGCCACTTGTGGTTTTCCAGCCAAATATAAAGAAATCACACTATCACGCTTGAATTCAATCACGAATAACTTTTTTCTGGAAAAATTTTCCCAAAATGTTTTTTTTACGCTTGTAAACAATATAATGAGCTGTCAGTGGAATAATTTTAACAGCTGTCGGACGAGTGGCTTATAAATGCAGCAGTCTGAAATTGGTTGCAGTTTTTTTTTTTTTTTTCATCTCACCCTGTATATAGGAATATTTGTCGATAGTTAATCATCAATCTGTGAAGTGTACTAAATGGCACTAAAACAGTTTGTTTATGGGTAAAACAGTGAGACTGGAATTTTGAAATAGCATTGAATGTGCATTAAAAGTACTTAAAAGCAATGTATTTGGTAGAATTTGGAATTGATGGAGCAGATAGTGCTAAAAATCTGAAATTTAGTATTAGGGTCGTATCTATGTTTGAGAATTGGCGGTGGTTGGGAAATTCGTCTATGTTTGTATGAAAAGTACAAATCGGTACAAAATTTAGTAACGGTGTTGGGATAGGGTTGGAATCCTCAAATTTGAACAAATTTAATATTTAAAGGTGGACTTTTCCCTGACGAAGTAACTGGTACTTTCTAGTTTGAAATATTTGCTTCCACTTTTAATATTTGCCGAAATACATCCCATATTTGTTGTTCAATTAATCGATCAAAAAGTCGATCTCAACAAAATTGAACAAGATGATAATGGTCCGCAAAATTTATGAAAATGGCGTATATAAAAAAATACAGCAGAATTATAAAGCGTGCGTAATATGTCAAGTCAATCCACTCAGATTAATGCACAACATTTTCATCTACATTTTCTTTGACCTTATAGAACTGATATTCATTAACTTGGTCTACGGCTAGAGGCAATTCCATATTTCAAGAAAGAATATTTTAAAACCATCATATTTACATAAAAAACATACCGTAAACAGGGTTGAGTTCCCAAAGAAGTTTGATTATAGAATTTTTACAAATGATTTCTGATTTCCACGATTGGCTCCTTAACTAACGCCTAAATTTATTGGATAATAAATGCCCAGACAAAGGGGTGTATAATAACAATAAATATGCATATGTGTGTACATTGCACACTTGAATTGACACCCATTCCAGATAGAACAAGGCAACTTTTTTGTTCCCTTTTTAGCACGTCTACTCCATTGTAGTTATGGTAAACAATATATAAAATTGCTTACATATTGGCCTTATACCTTTTTTCAACTGATAACATCGAAATTATGTTGACTTCCATTGCGGTTTTAACTTTGCCCTTTGTTGTCGCAGTTTCATTGTAGTTCGGTGTTTTTTCTTCTTTTTGGCTGACCTTCCAGACAGCGTCTGGTATACAGTCAGCCAGCCAGCCAAATTGTTCGCCAGCCAAAAACCAACAACACAACCACTAACCAACAGTCAGATAGCCAGTCGGCCAGCCAGACTAAGGTGTTGTTTCCTGATTGTTTGTTATGGTAGCCAACATTTAAATAATGCCGCCGCCAACAACCAACGACATTAAATGAACAGAACAGAATTATTATTCGGAAGCACAGTAGTTAAGGTGAAAATCGGATATGAATTTATCTGGGCATATATATATATTTAGAGCAGTAAATAAATATTAAATATTGGTTTTATAAGGGGGAATATTAGTTGATTTGTAGACGAATCTTTTTAATCAGAAATTTATGTAGAATCTAGCCACATTTCATCTCATTGTAGACCAGAAGATCATATTGTTAGAACAAAGGCAAAAGGTATACAATTTCGTTTAGGCAGAAGGGTTGTGGCAAAAGGTTTACCCATATTCCAAATAACAAGAACCCAAAATTCTTTATGTAATCCAAAAATCTGTCAAATTTCAAAGCTTGTTTCTAAATGTTGTAAAATACATGTCAAATTATAGGGGTTCCTTTGTAGATGGTCAAATCTTTATGAAGACCTTAACAAAGTTTGGCCAAAGAACCCTTAAAGAATTTTCATTTAAAAATGAGATTATCCCAGACTAGCTATTGGACAGGGACATGCCTTTGCCTGATTTGAAATGATTGTTTTTACTGGGTACCTCCGGGGGACCTATTCTATATTTTAACATTTTCAACAAATTTGGCAATTGATGTTCACAATAAACAACAACCAGTGTATAACACAATTGTAAGACTCTTTATCTTATATTCGCACGATGACCCCATGACAGAAAATTTCAATGTAGGTTTACATACATACAAAAATTTACCGAACAGCCATAAAACCATTACACAACGGTTCCACATCCAATTTTTCTGCCCAAAACTATTTCAACGTCTTTTCATAACAGAAATTGGCCACCAACAGTGACCACTAAATCAAATTTCAGGTTCAAACGCTATCCATGCACTCGAACAATCTAAATATGCATTCCCAAGTCCAACAAAAATATGTACCAACAGTAGCCTCCATATCAAATTTCAGAATTCCAGCTCTGTAATTTCGCTCATTTAGTACAGTTAAAGTACAGATTTCCTAAATCAAACCTCAGACAACAATATTGACACCTATATTCAGTGTTTCAGGTATATTCTTTCATGAATAATGAATTACTCTTCGTACAACCATTGTACAAATTTCGGGATTCCAGCTCTATCCCTTTAACTGATACCCCAATTATTCCACTTAGTAATTATCAAACAATTATAGTGCTCATTTCCAAAACCACCTCCATATCTTAACCACAGACACCAACAGTGACTTTAATATTAAATTTCGAGATTTCAGGTCTTTATTTTATTATTATTTAATTTAGTACCATTTAGTACAATTATAGTACTTATATCCAAAACCTACCTTTTTCTTTTAACTCCAGGCAACAACACCCATATCAAATTTCAGGATTTCAGCTCTATCCCTTCACCCAATTCCAAATTTAGTACTATTTAGTACATTTCGAACAATTATAGTACACATTAAAAAAACCTACATATCTCAATCTCAGATACCAAAAGAGACCTTAATATCAAATTTCCGAATTCCAGCGGATTTTCTTTAACCAATACTCAGTTTAGTATCACTTGGCACTTTTCGAACAGTTATTGTACACATGTCTTAACCATTGATAACAACAATGACTTTCAAGATTTCAGCTCTTTAATTTCCCCCATTACAAAATTTAATACAATTATAGTACACATATCCACAACCAGCTCCTCCTCTCAATAAGAGAAAAATTTTAAATTTCAGATCTAGTCCTTCCAATACCCAATTTAGTACCACTTAGCACTTTTCGAACATACATAGCGCACATTTCCAGTACCACCTCCATATCTTAACCACACACACTAAGAGGGACATCTATACAAAATTTCAGGATCTCAGGTCTATTCTTTACTCAAAACCAAATTTAGTATTATTTAGTACTTTTCATACAATTATAGTACACATTGCCATAACCATCCCTTAATACCAAATTTGAGGATTCCATACCTATCCCTTCACCCAACATCAAATGTAGTTCCTTGTAGTACTTTTTGTAAAACTATTCACTTAGTACCAAACTTACTTCCCAATAGTAATTGTCATACCAAATTTCAAGTTTTTAGCTGCGGATAGAGCTAGATGTTACCATTATAGAAGTTTAGTACCATTTTAGAACTTTTCGTAATCATACAGCTCGAATTTCTCTCTAAAAACTCTTTAGTACATCTATCCTACACTCCATCAGTGGCTCCCTTTCAAATTTTTAGATTCTACCACATTCCGTTTGTCAAATACGAAATATTATTTTTTTCGTACATTTTAGTACTTTTCATACCCTTGCAGTAGATATTTTTAAAAACCCAGCCCTATCACATCCTTCCGCATCATGACTGACCCTTGTGCAAAATTTCGAGATTCTTGATTTTAGGCCAGTTAGTCAGTTATTTTACTACTCTTCACGTTTATAGATAAGTACAAATATTCTACAGTTTCTTACTGAAAGAGCTAAGTTTTTCCCTACAACGCATGCCCCACCCCCCCCCCCCAAAGTCAAATTTAGTACCTTTTAGTACTTTTTGTAAAAATATACACTTTGTACATGTTTTCATATATTCGACCAACATTGATTGTCTTAGTAAATTTCAACTTTCTAGCTAGGAATAGAGCTAAATGGTACCATTATACAGGGTGATAAAACTGCAACCAACTTCAGACTGCTGTCATTTCTAAGCCAAAAGCATTTTGGTGAGAATTTTCCAGAAAAAAAGTTATTCGTGATGGAATTTAAGGGTGATAGTGGGATTTCTTTATATTTGGGTGGAAATCCGCAAGTGGCTAACGTTAGAGCACTCCAGCATTTAAATGTGAATAAATCTTTTGTGTCTCGCTCGTTACCGTGATACTGGTAGTGTGGCCCGACGTCAAGGAAGTGGACGGAAGAAAACTGCAACATCAGCAGTAATGGTTCTAAAAGTAAAGAAGCGACTTGATCGAAGCACGCATCGCAGTGGCCGAAAAATGGCTCGTGAGCCGAACATATCGCAATTCCATTCGGCAAAAATTGAAAAATGAGCTCGGGGTAAAGCCATTGAAATTGTAAGAAGTGCAAGAATTTACACCGCAACAGAAAGAATATTGACCCAAAAGAGGTAAAGAGTCTCTTCGCTTTGCCGAAAGTGGTGAACTGCTGAATTTAGGTTTCTCCGGTGGAAAAAACATTCGTTGTCCAGCAGTTTGTAAACAAACTAAATGATCGCGTTTACTTGCCAAAGAGGTCAGCTGAAAATGTGCACCTTCGATTGGCCACCAGAACTCAAACGCCGGCCATGGTGATGGTGTGGGCCGCCATAACAGCCGATGGTCGCTCTTCGCTCGTATTAATCGTATAAATGTCGAATATTATCGCGAAAATATTCTGGAGGGTGTATTAAAGCCTTGGGCACGTTGGACTACTGTGTCTGGAGTGTTTTGGAAAGCAGAGTTGGAACTAAAAATTACCAAAGTGTCGATCAACTCGAGCAAGCGCTTCGCCGGGAATGGACCAAAATACCGCAGAGCAACATTCGGGTAGCGTGTGATGGTTTCATTGGCCGTTTGAAGGCCATAATTCGTGGTAAAGGTGACCAATTCGAACAAATCTAAACTTATTTTAAAATTTGAAGCTACTTCCGACATTTTTTGCTTTCATTCAATAAAATTTAAAATAAATGTTAAATTATGGAGTTTGACCTTGTTGCATTTTTTTTTTTTATCTCACCCTGTTGAAGTTTAGTACCATTTTAGAACTTTTCGTAACCCTTAAGTTCGAATTTCCGTTTGGAAAATCCTATGCTACATCAATCCTGCACTCCCACGTGACTCTCATTTCACCAGAAATTACCTCATGCTGAATGTTAAACAAATCCAACTATGTATAATCATTTAAATTTAGTACATGTTCGGTACAACTTAATACCAAGATATGTATTGTCTTTAAACTCTAAATTCGCCAATAAAAAAACTTGGCTTCATCAGACAAAGATAAATTTCAAATTTTACAATTGTATCTTTTATAGCTGTACATTTTCAGCGCAATTGTCCGAAACAGTACCTTATCTTAACCCAAACAAATTGTAACTTCATGACACTTCAATGACATAATTTCAAAATAAAGTTGTTTTCAAAATACTTTACTGCATTTTGGGCTTTATTATTCTGGAACTGGCGACGAAATAACGTAAATAAATATGGGGAGCAACATGTCTGCTTCTTCAATATGAGTTTTCTTCAGGAAGTAAAACCTTATTTTAACTCAAATATGCCTGATATATATTAATTTGATTATTTGCAAAGAAGTAAATATACCCTCCCTCTGAAGCTGCAATTTTTCAAACTCATGTTCGAGGAGTTCAGCTCTGCCACCCCCTCATCAATTTTGGAATATACCACAATGATATTAAATATATATCACTGTGCAGCAGTCACCTCCAACAGCAACAACAACAACAAAAAATCATATTAACGATATAAAAACAAAACGGCAGTAGCAAAGGCCAACAATAAAGTCTTATCGTGTGCCAGTATGTCGTTATTTACAATGGCAGCCAGCCACAATACATTGTTGCCGGTCCCGATGCCACAGCTACTGCTTCTCCCATTATGCACACATACATATGTACATACTTTGGTTAGTTGTTTTCTGCATTTGTGCAAAGGACCGTGTACGGAGAGTCATATTCGTTGATTTTGCTCTGGTCGGCGGACAAACAGCTTTCCATAATATAGATGATATTTTTATTATGCTCCTTCATTTAGGAGGGATGCAGAACCACCAGCTTTTTGTTGTTTTTGGCTGATATGACATTAACTAAAAAAGAGATGACAGTGAGGAGAATTTTGAAGTTTTGTGGGAAGTGTTAATAAAATACATAGGTACAATTTCAACTCTATCAGTTCTCTCAAATTTGGAATCGTACCAAATTTAGTAACCTTTAGTACAGATAAGTACGAATTTCCAAAACTTCCTACATGCAATATTAATATTTTTCTCAATTTCAGGATTCCAACTCTACTCCTTACGCTTTGTATATTGTACTCGATTCAGGAAAAAGACACAACGATTGGAAGTAATTTTGCTGATTTGATTTCGAAATTCCTGTTTGAAATGGGCATCCCTACAAATAACAGCCTCACATTCAGAATTACCATATTCAGTTGTTGTATTTTTTTCTTCTTTTTGCTGAATGGTAGGTAGCTACCATTGAACTTGAATACGGTAAAGGTTGGTTTTTAATTAAAATAACAGTTGCAACAAATATTTACCAAAATCAAATGATGACAATATAGCACCCAATATTAACTCTTTCGAATGACTTTTAATTAAAAACCATTCAATGTGAATTATGAAAATCAATTAAAATGATGTTGACTCATTCGGGTGACTGAGGTAAATCGGCTTGCCATTAAGGGTATTTTTCAGATTGAGTGTATTAAAGATAACCATGTTTGCATTGTATTGAAATAATGCCAGAAACCCATAACTCAATAGGCTATGGAGTATTATGTTGTACATGGTAAGGTATGCAATATATGTAGTGAGAAAAAACGGGCCAATATTGTCCATTTCGTATCGGACCTAAATATATATGATATAAGTATTGCGACGTGCCAGGTTTGGACTACATTAGTTTCTTCCTTCACTTTATATGTGATATATGATAATTTTTAGAAAATGTTAAAATGTGCGTGAGTACCAGATGTAGTCGATCGAAGTATTCCATTTTCATACTTCATCTAATATAGAAAAATTATCGGCATCCAATTTTATGCAAAATCATAAATTCCATATTAATCTCAGGTTTCTGGTTAAGAGAAATATTTAGAAATAGGTTGTTCTAAAGAATCATCGACTTGTTTCGCAAGTTATGACAGATAAAAATATTGAAAATTGTCACCCTTTATGGGTGAGGTACTAGAAGGGGTTCGCAGATATATATCATCTTCACAACAGAACTTGTGTTAGCAGAATTGTTTATATGTGTGAAACTTAAATAGAGTTGGATGCTTATTTCGCTTTCTTCGAGCGTTTCGGTTTTCAAAATCTTGAACGTTTTGTGGGGAAGGAACCAGAAGGAATGGACTGATCTTTGGTATCTTTATAACAGATCTTGGTTTGATGAACATATTGCGATGTACTAAGTCTGAATAGAATCGGAATATGCGTTTTTTGAGCTTGGATATTCAAAATTTTGATCCGATTGATTCTATCTTCGCACCAGACCGTGGCTTAAAAAATAAATATTTAATAATAAGCGTAATAAAGATATTGTGTGATAAAATATGTAATTTGCAGACAATCGGACTCTTACACACATTTTATAAGACTTACAATTATTCAAAAGGTTGACAATTTTGGGGGAGGTGCTTGATGGAATCAACCGATATTGTCTATTTTCACACCTTACCTAGCACCGATGCAAATATATTTGCAAAGTTAGAGAAAAATCGGATCAACCTTCTCTTTCTGTGCAGTAAAATATTTCTACCTTTTGTGGGAGAGGTACCAGAAGGAGTGGACCAATACTGTCCATGTGCGAACTCGATCTATGTCTGATAATAACAATGTGATACATAAACATTCCTCTAAGGTTCCAATTCTGATTTGTGGGTACCCACAAATGATGAATACCTTTGATTTTTCTGGGTCACTTCGAACATTATAGAGAAAATATGGGTTTCTTGGACTTTCAACTTTAAACGTGTATAACTTCTTAACAACGGATTTCTATTTTTTTTTCTTTGAAACAATTCCGGCAAAAAAATACTCCTTAACCATTAAAATATCCAGTATTAGGAGGTACCGTTATGTGGGGGCTACACAAGAGATGTGGACCTGCATAGGTGTATTTTTTTTTTTTTTTTTTTTTGATAGGCTATACGAACTCCAAATACGAAATTGAAAACTTCTCCGCTAAGATCACGCAAATACCGAATATAGGGAGAAGCCGTTACATAGAGTCTATACGAAGACGTGTTTCTGCACAGCAAATTTCTGTCATAGACTGTAGTATCCATTACGAACTTTAAATTCTAAATTTGAAACAATTGAAACAATTCGTTAAAATCATCAAAATACCGAATATTGGGAGGTACCGTTATATGGAGGCTAATCGAAGACGTAGACCTGTATAGACAATTTTCTGTCATAGACTGTAATATCTTCAAATACCAAAAGTTCTGCAGTAACAAACGAATTTATTTTAAGTAGATCATACCACCTACAAACCTATGGGCTTAGAGCAGTTTTAATTTGGTTTCAGAGGGAACTAATATATGGGAGGCATATCCAATTCTAAATCGATTTTCACTAAATTTGATGTGCTTGCTTCTAGACTGAATTCAGACGAATGTGCCTAAATTCAGGTAATTTGGACCGATATTGGCCATTTGGTGCACAATTAACGCGAAATCGGTTGAATTTATATATGAGAGCTATATCCAAATCTGACCCGACTTCGACAAAATTTTGGCAGACATATTTCTGTGCTGTATCTGATATCTGGTACCAAATATCGCTCTTGTGTAGTGCATATTTCGAGTTTAAGGGACTTTAAGACCAAATTGGATGAACATATGGCAGCTATAGCTACATCTGAACCGATTTTCACAAAATTTAATATACTTTCTTGTAGACTGAATTCAGTCGGATGTGCCTAAATTCAGGTAATTTGGACTGATGCACAATTAACCCGAAATGGGTTGAAGATATATATGGGACATATAGCCAACTCTGAACCGATCTCGATAACATTTGGCAGAGGTATTTCTGGCTATCAAATGTCATTTTGTCGAATGTATATTACAAATGTGAGGGACTTGAACACCAAATCGGATAAAACCTATATATGGGAGTTATAGCTATATCTGAACCGATTTTCAAATTATTAACGTACTTGCTTCTAGACTGAATGCGGTCGGATATGCCACAATTCAGGTCATTTGTACTGATATTGGCTAGTTGGTGCACAATTAACCCGAAATCGGTTAAAGATATATATGGAAGCTATATCTAAATCTGATCCGATTATCACCAATTTCAATATGATTCGTCATTGGGCCAAACAAATACTGTTTGGAAAATTTCATCTCAATCGGATAATAAATGCGACCTGCAGTTTGTTCACAAGAAAACATGGACAGACGGACGAACGAACATACGAACGGACTGACATGCATAAATCGACCCAGAAAGAGATTCTATGAAGATCCTCAAAAGTAACTCTGGGACTATCTCGTTTCTTTCTCCCTGTTACAAACAAATTCACGAAGACATAATACCTTTAGCACTTGGCAAGTGTGTATTAGCATGTACCAAGTTTGAACCAAATCGTACACTCTCTTTAAGAGTTAGCAAGAAAGACAGATGGACGGACATCGCTAGATCGACTTCAAATGTCCAGAAACGAATTTGGCACAAAGAAACCTAGGGTCTAAGACCGTTTTCTCGATGAGGCACGTTTTGGCCGTATCAAATCATATATACCCTCTCAAGCCATATGGCTGAGTGTATAAAAAATATACTAATTTCAAAACAAATCAGCTTCGCCGAATTTTACTCAAATCAACAATAAAGGCGATTTGTATTTCATGTACAAAAATATCTATGTATCTATGTATCTATCTATCTATCTATCTATCTATCTATCTATCTATCTATCTATCTATCTATCTGTTCTCCCACTTTCTATATCAAACAATTGCCCGAATTGAGTATAAATAACATACTGTAAATAATGATGTGGCAAAATATATTTACAAAACTTTGACAGTTTCGAACAAAATATTAGAAATTGTTGCAATATCTTTAAAGTTTAACAAAACACATGTTTGTGCAACACCAGTTCGGTCTTGAATTAACTGCTTGATAATAGAAGTTTGTCTGGACTTTAGACCTGTTTCAAGTGCATAGGGTGTTGGCAGTCAAGAGCTCATGCCAAGTGTAAAAACGATGTCCATTGAAAACTATGCACTTTGTAGAAAAATTAAGTTACGGCACAAGTCATGCCACAAGGATGTCTGTCCGTCTCTGTGTCGGTCTGGATTGCATAAAAACTACCAAATGGCAAATTATGTGTCCATGTTAATAAAACGACATACAGGCATTCGGTCGGTCGGGCAAGCCATGTGCGAATACTGCTTAAGCTCGTTGCAGTTGCATTCAAACGATATTGTAACATAAATAATGAACAATGACAACACCAACAATGTAGTGTTATGTTGGTCGCCATGGCTCTCCAAGCAAGGAGTGAGGGAGAGAGAGAATCGTATCATAGACAACTGCCATGTAAGACCAAAAATACTTTCTTTTGCCACCGAACATCGGACTCAATTATACAAATATCGCAAAAACCTAGACTTGAATAGTGTAACGAATTTATTTGTTGTTGTTGCTGCTACGTCGTTGTCATTCGAATGGCTACTGCACTTTGTCTGCAATTGCAACCCCTCTCTCAACTTGACATACCGCAATGGTATGCAGTCGGTACTATTGGAGTTTGTAGTCTCCCCGAAAGATTGATGATGTTATTTGTTTCCAAACACATTTGTCTGTTATTTGTTTATGTTTTCCAAATATTAAGTCGTGCGGAATTTCATTATAAAAGGAAAACTCTATAGGAATTCCAAATATACTGTCATGTGAAAATTAATGGAAATCCGTATTAAAATATATAGTGTATGTGTCTGTGTGTGCCTAAGGATGAACTGTATGCGGTTTGAAAATGTGTGTGTGTGTATGGTATATGTTTGAAATAGGTGTCAAACAGAATTAATTAAGACACTCCACAATGAATAAATGAAAAGTTACATGAGACCTTCAATATGGGAAATATTAAATGAGAAATCGGCGCAAAATTATCAGGAACCTTTAACGCAGGCGATATTCAATTTTTCCAACTTTACAATTTAAAACCAGTAAAGAAAGTCTTAAAGTCGGGCGGGGCGACTTTATGATACCCTACAGCACTTTGCTAATGTAGTAGAGCTCCGCATAACAATTAAAAGTTTTTACGGGAGAATTCAATCATACACGCTTTGATTATAATTATAATTTAAAGTTCAAAGGACTAAATATGTCGAAGCATTTGAATCTTTTAAATTCGGACTTGTATTGCCTATTTGGTGCTCAATTAATTTGAAATCAGATAAAAATATATATGGGAGCTATATTCAAATCGGAACCGATCTCGATAAAATTTGGCAAATATATTTCTGAGCTGTATTTGATATATTTCCCTGAATATCGTTGTTACGGAGTGCATATTACGGCTGTGTGTAACAAATACAACAAATCGGATGAACAATATATATGGGATCTATAGCAATATCTGAACCGATCCTCACCAAATTTGGCATACTACCTTCTAGACTCAATTCGGTCGTAAGTGCCAAATTTCATCCCATTTGGGCAAATATTAGACGTTTAGTGCATAATCAAAGTTAAATCGGACGATGTTATATATGGGAGCTATATCCAAATCTGAACCGATCTCGATAAAATTTAGCAAATGTATTTCTGAGCTGTATTTGATATACTTCCCAAAATATTGTTGTTACAGAGTGCATATTATGGCTGCGGAGGACAAAAATAACAAATCGGATGAACAATATATATGGGAGTTATAGCTATATCTAAACCGATTACGATCAAATTTGGCATTTCAGGCCTAATTTGGTTGTACGTGCAAAATTCCATACTATTCGGACTGATATTACACGTTTGGTGCACAATAAAGGCAAATCGGACGAAGATATATATGGGAGCTATATCTAAATTTTGGCCGATTATCTCGAATTTCAATAGGGTTCGTCCTTGGGCGAAACAAATGGTTTGTGCGAAATTTCACAAAATTTCACGGACGGACGGACATGCATAAATCGACTCAGAATGTGATTCTATGGAGATCCTCAAAAGTAACTATGGGTCTATCTCGTTTCCTTTTGCCTGTTACAATCAAATGCACAAAGACATGATACCCTTACCACCTTGTGGTGTAGGGTATAAACACCAACAGTCATCTCATAATCAAATTTCAGGATTTAAGCTCTATCCATTCACTCACAGGCAAACTTTGTACTATTTAGTACTTTTCGAATAATCGTGGTACGCAATCCTAAATCCACCTCCTTCTCTCAAAAGAATATGCCAACAGTGTCCTCCAAATCAAATTTCAGAATTCCTGCTCTTTCCTAAGACGCAATCCCACAATTGATTATTGTACTTTTCGTACCGCATCAATCCCTTCACCCTAGACACTAACAGTGACAACCAAATTTCAGAATTCCATCTCTATCCCAAAGGGCCCCTTTCGTGCGTTTATAATATGCATTTGCAAAACCACTTCCTGCTTTCCACTACAAACACCAACAGTGACATCTTTATCAAATTTCAGGATTTCAGCTCCATCCTTCCACCCAGTACCAAAATTTAGTAGCAATTAGGTCTTTTCGTACAGTTAAAGTATGCAATCTCCATATCTCCACCTCAGATACCAACAATGACCATAATATTAAATTCCAGGATTTCAGTTCTTTAATTTCCCCTATTACCAAATTTAGTACCATTTAGTACAAAACGAGCTCCTTCCCTCAACCACAGTCACCAAAAGTGGCATTCATATCAAAATTCAGGATTTCAGATCTATTCCTTTACCCATTGCCAATATAGTACTTTTCTTACAATTATAGCAACATTTAGCAAACTATTTCCATAGCACAATTCCAGATACCAACATAGACATATATATCAAATTTCGGGGTTCCAGCTCTATACCTTCACCTTATACCCAATATAGTACCACTTATTCGACAAGTACACATTTCCAAAACCTCATCCATATTTTAACCACAAACACACACACCAAAAGTGACTTCGTTGTAAAATTTCGGGATTTCAGACCTATTCCCTTAACTAATACCAAATTTAGTGCTAATTAGACAATTCTGTACAATTATAGTACACATTTTCGAAACCATCCTCATATATTCTGGCTACCCATGAACCGCGACCCCAATACCAAATTTAGAAATCTAGAACTATCACTTCACCCAATGATATGGCAAGATTAACTCCAAATGTGCTAAAACAGATTTCGAATAAAAAGGAGTTAGGTTTGAAACCGTCCTTAGCACATTTCCGACCTCTAGAGCTATCCTGTGAGAAGAAAGTATCATTCTTCATTCTGGACCCCACTGCCAATTCTCCCCGCTTTCGCATGCCGCAAATAATTGTATGTAGACATTAAAAAAACTCGATTACTGTTTGGTGTAGGTAACTGACACTCCAATCTAACATATTACATTTCAGGGAAGAAGTATTAAACCCTATGTTTCTATGATGATATTCAAAATCCGATTTAAATTTTAAAAAAGCATCACATAAAAAGGTCAGCTTTTAAGATTTTTTTTCAATACTCCCCCCAAACTGACTGAATGTGAAAATGCAAAAATTTATTTGCCATAGACTTTGGGTTTTTTGTTTCGTTAATAACGTTTAGCATTTATTGTTGCCAATGCCTACAGAGATATGATAATACCTAAATGTGTAGCATTTGGTGTTTATGGTTAACAGAATAGTCATTTTGGACATAGACAAATTTATTGTTAAAATAAACTTGAATCTTATTGCTCGGTTTTCTGGCATACCCAGCACCCACACACACACATACACATTCACACACAGTGAGGCAGACATCATGGCAAATAAACTACGATCTGCATATGTGGATACATTCGTATGCCTTTGCATTTTATATGAGCAATTCCGAACAGAAGTGACGCCTTCAAATGCAAGTTCTCCAGCGATATATTTACTTTGAGATTTTTCTAAAGTTTCCACAAATATTCTGCAAAATGTCTCATATGTTTTGTGTTCCGTATCTCCATCTATTCGTCCAGACAATCGTCTGGTCATGTACACTCTGTTGCCTTTTTGAATGTGGGTGAAAAATTATGAGCATTTTTTGTACTGCATTAGTAGTTAACTTCCTTTGGCCACCTCCCCTCCATAAACCCCTTTTTGGTACATTTTGCATTCTGCATGGCAAAGAGTTGTATGTACCCAGGCTGGTGGTAGTAGTTTGTGGCGGAAAGGGTATTCAACATTTTGGCACCATTTCAGTTGTGGGTGGGCAAATAGACTTCGACAACGTTTGGTCGACTTGTAGTCGCATTCGTTTTTAATTTTGCAGTAAATTGTTTGTGGGCAAGACACGAATTAATTACAGCAACATGTGACACGACAATATTTAGATTCTAAAAATGACAACAAATTTGTTTATTGTTACATTAAATTGGTAATTTGAAAAATATGCAACAAAACTGCCAAATAGACAACAAAGTATTTGGATATAATTGCAATTATGTCGGTATTTGTTGAATATGTTTCCAAGGAAGGATATGCTGGATGCTGGTGTTAAATATTAAATGAAATTATTAATATTTTATATGCTTTAATTGCTATTTAACACCCACAGTTTAGTCTATGATATATTTTGGATAAGTTATCACTCCTTACACTATTGAGTGGGGAGACTAAGAAAGTTTTTTATGGACAAATTTAATACACCAAAAATAATAATAATAACTCTAGGGCCGTCATTTATTATACCAATATATACTCCTTCGAAATTTCTGAACCGATCTAGCCCTATCTCTTCCGTCGATATTTTATCTAAATTTGGCATATTCTTTGAAATTTTGCATACAGTTACGCTTTTTACAAACAAAGTCCAGAAAAAAATCGAAACGGTACAGGGTGAGATGAAAGAACTGCAACCAACTGATGTCATTTCTAAACCACTCGTCCGACAGCTGTTAAAATTATTCCAGTGACAGCTCATTATATTGTTTACAAGCGTACAAAAGCAATTTGGTGAGAATTTTTCAGAAAAAAAGTTATTCGTGATGGAATTCAAGCGTGATACTGTGATTTCTTTATATTTGGCTGGAAAACCACAAGTGGCTATCGTTAGAGCACTCCAGCATTTCAATGTGAGTAAATATTTTGTGTCTAGTATCATCACTCGTTACCGTGATACTGGTAGCGTAGCCTGACGTCAAGGAAGTGGACGGAAGAAAACAGCAGCACCAGCAGAAATGGTTCGAAAAGTAAAGAAGCGACTTGATCGAAACCCGCGTCCCAGTGGCCGAAAAATGGCTCGTGATCGATCGCAATATTCCTCCTTCCATTCGGAAAATATAGAAAAATGAGCTCGGGGTAAAGCCATTGAAATTCCAAAAAGTGCAAGAACTTACACCGCAACAGAACGAAAATGGACTTAAAACAGCTAAAGAGTTCCTTCGCTTGGCCGAAAGTGGTGAAGTGCCGAGTTTGGTTTTCTGCGATGAGAAAACATTCGTTGTCCAGAAGTTTGTGAACAAACAAAATGTTCGTGTTTACTTGCCAAGGAGGTCAGCTGAAAATGTGCACCTTCGGTTGGTCACCAGAACTCAAGCGCCAGCCATGGTGATGGTGTGGGCCACCATATCAGCCGATAGTCGCTCCTCGCTCTCATTAATCGACCGTGGCATCAGAATAATTGCCGGATATTATCGCGAAAATATTCTGGAGGGTGTATTAAAGCCTTGGGCACGCAAACATTTTGGCCGCAGACCTTGGACATTCCAACAGGACTCAGCACCATCGCACTCAGCACGCGCCACCCAAAAATGGTTACAAAAACGGCGCACAATGGCCACCAAAATCTCCGGATATTAATCCGTTGGACTATTGTATCTGGAATATTTTGGAAAGCAATGTACCTCAAGCAAGCGCTTCTCCGGGAATGGGCCAAAATACCGCAGAGCAACATTCGGGCTGATGTAGCAAGTTGTAAACAATCGCTGATTTGTTTTGCTATTTATGACAGATAAATGTATTGAAAATTGTGACCGTTTATTGGAACTAGATGGGGTTCGCAGATATATATAATTTTCACAACAGATGTTGTGTTAGCAAAAATGTTGGAATATGTGTGAAATATGAAGAGAATTGGCTTCTTATTTCGAGTTGGAACTTGGCATATCTCAATATTTCTATCAACACAAGATCTGTTAAAAGATGGTAGAGATCGAACCACTCATTCTGGTACCTCCCCTACAAAGGGTCAAAGGTTTGAATAATCAAAACGATTATAAAATCCAAAAAAAAAAGCATGCGGCTCTTTTCATATTTCACATGTGCCATTGTTTTTACTAACACAAGATCTTCTGTGAAAATGGGATATATCGGCGCGTTCCTTCTTGCACTTTTCTAACAAAGGGTTAAAAATTTTGAAAAACAAAACTATCACAAAATAAAAATCCAACTCTCTTCAAATTGCACACATCCAAACATTTTTGCTAACGGATAATCAGTTGTGAAGATGATAGATATCTGTCAACCCTTCTGGTACCTTAACCACAAAGGGTCACAATTATTACATTACAATATATGTCATAACTTGCGAAATAACCCGGCGATTCTTTACAACTCGCAATATCTAAATAATAATAATATAATAATATAATATAATAATATTTCCCTTAGCCAGAAATCTGATATGAATATGTAATAAATCTAAATGGACAATATTGGCCAACTGCTTCGGAACCTCCACCATAAAGGTTCAGTTAGGATAATCATACCTCAAGGCTGGGGGTATACATAAACCGACTGATACTATTTAACTTGTTAAGAATATTTTCAGGGTTTAGATGCTAAAGAAAGTTTTTATTTTCAAATACTTTCTAAAAAAATAACTTTTTACATAAAAAATGTGAATTTTTATTAACCGGGTCAAGGTCAAGTCCATGATATCGTATAGCCCCCTATAACGGTACCCCCGATATTTGATATTTTTATGATTTTAGCCATATTTTTAAGGGAATTGTCTGAAATTCTACGCAAGGAGTTCTTTGTGAGCACTTTACCCCCTGAAAGAGAATTGTCCATATAGGTCCACGATACCGTATAGCCCCCATATACGGGTACCGCCCGATATTCGGTATTTTGATGATTTTAGCCAAATTTTTCAACGGAATTGTCTTAAATTCCAGACAAGGAGTTCGCTTTGGGTATTTTACCCCTGAATTGCCTATATAGGTCCATTATATCGTATAGCCCCCATATAACGGTACCCCCCGATATTCGGTATTTTTTATGATTTTAGCCACATTTTTCAACAGAATTGTCTGAAATTCCACACAAGGTGTTGCTTGTGGGCATTTTACCTCCTGAAAGAGAATTGTCTTTATAGGTCCACCATATCGTATAGCCCCCATATAACGGTACCCCCGATATTCGGTATTTTGATAACTTTAGCCACATTTTTCAATGGAATTATCTGAAATTCTACACAAGGAGTTCTTTGTGGGTACTTTACCCCCAGACATAGATTTGTCTACATAGGTCCACAATATCATATATCCCCCAAATATATGGCATCTGTTATTCTTAAAAAATACTTCCCATAAGGTCTCTATGGATTAAAATCATGGATTTTTGGTTAGTTTTAGTACTATTTCATTTCAGAAATCCTGGATTATTTAAGAAAACTTTTTCATGGGCTTCAATAACAAGAATTGTGAATTTTTCTATATTTTAAAATAACCACATAAGATATTAGATATATTTGTTGGATTTTCTTAAGAATATTTTGAAAATATCTTTGCTAAAAATCTTGCCAAGAAAACTTTTTAAATGACACTCAGCCTAGAAATTGCAAACTACATGTTACAAAGATCTTCCTAGTTATTTTTTTAAATATTCCCAGCAAACAATTAGATTTTTTAAAAATTACTTTGCAAATAATACAAACCATAGAGAAAATGATGCTACATGGCACCAAAGATGTGCTAGATTACACTTCCCAGAACACCATATGTAGCCCCACGAAACATGATGCTTATAAAACACATTTACCACATTTCCATAAAAGATTATTAACTACTTTTGTGTTTGTCTATGCAATTTCTATATTTATCTCATTTTCCCTAGAAAATAAGTTGAGCAATTCTGTGTAGATTTCTGCATTTTAATTGCCTTCCACACGACTACATCAACAATCACTGCACTGGTATGGAAAAGTTATATTATTTTGAAATTCATTACAGCCTTTTAATGGCTTTCCGACAAAGTGCACATGTTAAACAATCCAACATTGGCGTAAACTCATTACAGAACAAACCTAATAAAACATTTCACAATTAGTGAAAAGTTTTGTGAAATAATTTAATTATGGCAATTTAGAATAAATGTAAATAGTGAAGTTTTACAAATTTGAATACATTAAGGTATGAAATGAATAATTTTTCGGGAATAAGCGAAGTAGGTTTTTGCTTAATTGTATGATAAGGGGTTATTATCGTATAGACGTCTGTTAGAGAGTTTTGAAAACTTAAACCTTTTTACAGGCTCACATCCATTTCAATAAGAAACGAAGGGTATATATAACGAACAGATTTATCTAAATCTGAACCGATTAAAGTTAAATTTGAAGGAGTTGTTATTGTATGTGGTATCTTGTATCTGAAAAAAATATTAAAGAATTATAAAGAACAAGTTATAATTACTTTATGACTTTATAAAAAACGCAATAAAAACACAATTTTTTGTATAAAAAAGCTTTAGTTGTACCATATAGTACACATAAGTACGAATTTACAAAACTACCTACATACTCCATTCCTACAATGCAAAGGAATTTTTTTTTTCAATTTTTTTCGGATTCCAGCTCTTTCGAACCCACACCAAATTTTGTACCATTTAGTACCGTTCTGCACAAAAGTACAAATTTTGAAAATTACGTCCATACCCCAATCCTACTCTCCGCCAGTAATGTTAATTTCAAATTTAAGGACTGCAGCTCCATCCGTTCCTCCAAATTGTAATTGTACCAAATTTTGTACCGTTTCTCACTTTTCGTATTAAAAACTACCTCCTTACATCGACCCCACTCCTCAACTTCCATTCCCATTCCAAATTTAAGAAATCGTACCAAATGTAGTACATTTTAGTACTTTGCATACACTTATAGAGCTAATTTCCAAAATCCCTTTGGTACATCAATCACTCACTACTCCAAAGTAAGGAGTTCTATCTCTACTGATTCATCAAATACAAATGGTATTATATTTAGTACGTTTTAGAACTTTTCGTATCGTTCTAGTACGAAGTTCCAAAAACCAAGCCTCACCCAAAATTTCAAGATTCTGGCTTCAGCCGTTTCGTCTGGGCGTTGATTAATCATTAAGTCAGTCAGTCAGTAAATTACTTTACTCTTTTATTAATATAGATTTAAAATTTGACTGGCAGAGCCAACGATTTGACCGTAATTTGTACATTTGGATTCTTAATTGTCAAAAGACATTTTCTTAAAAGGAAGATTACATACTTAGGACTGTTAAATGTGTTTAATGTCCTAATTTTATTGAGGGAGTCCACCTCAAAATGTATTTCCATAGGCCCCATGAATTTTTAAGCCAATTTGTTTAAATGAATCCGCAAATTTAAGAATAGCCCCATATAAGAGCACAATATAGCAACAATATAGCAATCAAATGATTGATCTGAAATATACGTTTTCAGCGTCGAATTATGGAAAGCTCCATCGATCTATTCTATTGCGATGATCCATTGGCTTCAAAATGTTTAAATTGTTGATATAACGATGCCTTGTAGATTTTCTTACCCGTCAATAAAACTGCATTCACAAACATATATGGATGGACCAAAATCTCCTTTGTTCATAGTTTGTAACTCTCCCGACTTCCACGTATTTTTGTAACTTTCTGATTTTTTTGGACTGATTTTTTTTAATTTATATAATATACAATTTATTATTTTTTTTTTTTTAACAATAGACGACAAACATGCTTTCTTATAGATATTTTATAATGAATGACACAATTCGCCTGGATATTTATTCAAATTTAAAAATGTAATCGGAAGTGTTTTTATGTAAAAGGTAAAATTGTTGTTAGTAGCGTTTCTAGATAATAAGAAATCAAAATCCCAAAGTTGGCGAAATTAAAAGAAAAAATCTTTCTAAGATGTAAAAAAAAAAATCTTATGTAGAAGCTATATGAAAAAGTGGACCGACATAATCCATTAGTTAAATTGAAGTAATCCGAAGCGCTCTGTACATTTTCAAAGCTCTATATTATATATATAAATATATCTATAAGCAGGTATATAACCTTGACCAGACCTGTTACAGACATATGTAAAGCGATTTTAAACATTTATTGTATAGTACAGGGTGAGATAAAAAAACTGCAACAAAGACAAACGCCATTATTTTTACATGTTTCTTTGATGTTGTTGAATGAAAGCAAAACATGTCGGAAATAGCATCAAATTTTAGAATAAATTTAGATTTGTTCGGATTGGTCACCTTTGACACGAATTATGGCCTTCAAACGGACAATGAAACCGTCACACGCTGCCAGAATGTTGCTCTGCAGTATTTTGGCCCATTCCCGGCAAAACGCTTGCTTGAGGCGATCGACACTTTGGTATTTTTTAGTGCCAACCTTGCTTTTCAAAATACTCCAGACACAATAGTCCAACGGATTGGTATCTGGAGATTTTGGTGGCCATTGTGTGCTGGAAATGAAGCGAGGAATCCCAATTTGTAATTATTCTTGGGTGGCGCGTGCTGAGTCCTGTTGGAATGTCCAAGGTCTGCGGACAAAATGTTTGCGTGCCCAAGGCTTTAATACACCCTCCAGAATATTTTCGCAATAATATCCAGCATTTATTCTGATGGTCGATTAATATGAGCGGAGATCGACCATCGGCTGTTATTGCGGCCCACACCATCACCATGGCCGGCGCTTGAGTTCTGGTGGCCAAACGAAGGTGCACTTTTTCAAACTGCTGGACAACGAATGTTTTATCATGAGAGAAAACCAAATTCGGCAGTTCACCACTTTCGGCCAAGCGAAGCAGCTCTTTTGAGTCTATTTTCTTTCTGTTGCGGCGTAAGTTCTTGCACTTTATGGAATTTCAATGGCTTTACCCGAGCTTATTTTTCAATATTTGCCGAATTAAATATTGCGATATGTTCAGCTCACGAGCCTTTTTTCGCCTACTGCGACACGGGTTTCGATCTAGTCGCTTCTTTACTTTTCGAACCATTTCTGCTGATTTCTTCCGTCCACTTCCTTGACGTCGGGCTACGCTACCAGTATCACGGTAACGAGCGATGATACCAGACACAAAAGATTTATTCACAGTTAAATGCTGGAGTGTTCTAACGGTAGCCACTTTTGGTTTTCCAACCAAATATAAAGAATTCATGCTATCTCGCTTGAATTCCACCACGAATAACTCTTTCTGGAAAATTCTTGTAAACAATATAATGAGCTGTCACTGTAATAATTTTAACAGCTTTCGGACGAGTGGCTTAGAAATGACAGCAGTCTGAAGTTGGTTGCAGTTTTTTCATCAGCTCGCATATATATGTTTCATTCGAGTATGTGTTTAAGTCCCTCATATTCGAAATATGCACTCCAAAACACTCATATTTCGTACCAGATATAAGCTCAGAAAAACGTCTGCCAAATTTTATGGAGATCGGTTCAAATTTGGATATAACTTTCATTCCATACTCTTCATCCGATTTAACGGTTATTGTGCACCAAATATGCCATATCAGCCCAAATTGTATGGATGCACATTCACATTCAACCAATTTTTTCCGTTTAGTGGAACTCTGGACCCATATACCTATTGCTCCGATATATAACATTTTTTTAAGTAAATTCTGGACGAAATCATTTCAAGTTCTCTATAACAAAGGTATTTGGTAGGAGAAGTACAAATACCTCCGTCAAATTTGGTAAAAATAGATTCGGAGAGGAATATAACTCCCATATATTAGTTCCTTTCTATTTTAAATTATAACCCTAAACTCATAATATGAATTCAAAATAGTTTCATAGTAGGTATGATCTACTTCACATATATTCCAAATATAAACGTCTATTTAATTGGCATAGTGGTGTATGATTTTATATAGCCGGCCCCGCCCGACGCCTATCCTTTCTTTATAGATATTCTAAGATAATTGCTTGAAATTCGTTATTTTTAGTTGGTAATTGGTTCTACCATGTTCGAAATAAAATGGTATGGGAGAGCTACCAGCTGGTTATATTTTTTCTGAGAGTGTCCGTGTCAAATATATGGTTGTTCTCATACTCGACACCCCAAGGTGGCCAGGGTATTATGTCTTTATGCATTTGCCTGTCGGCCTGCCCTGCCTACATAGGTCGACGCTTTTTATAGCATAATATGACGTCACCTTCAGGTTTTCAGTATAGTGATGTTTTAAACCACAGATTATAACGGATGTGTTTCAAATCTTGTTATTTGCAATATTTTCCAAATATTCTTCCAAACTATTGTCTACATAGGTTCACGGTATCCTGTAGTCCTCATATGACGGTCCCTTCTAATTATACCCTACAACACTATGTGTTGGGGTATTATAAGTTTGATTCCCACATAGGAAAGTATATATGGATTCTCCTATCTCGCCGAGATTAGTCGATCTAGCTATGTATGTCCGTCCGTCCGTCTGTCCATGTTAATTTGTAATCAAACTACAGGCCGCAATTATGAACCGATCCTCACGAAATTGAAAATGGAGGTGTGGTTATGGTCAGAATAGAACCCCGATGTTTTTGAAGATGACCGCACGATATTTAGGGGTTGAAATGGACCAAAAACAGAAAAATTTCCTGATTTTGCAGTTTCTCTATAGGCCACAATTATGAACCAAACGACGCGAAAATTTACATCGAGTTAGAGTTTAGAAGTGGGCAGAAACCTACCAAGTTGAGCGCACAATTAGCGGGTAAAATAACTTTTTATGTAAGAAAAGAGGAAAATGTCCACTAAACCGCGAATATTTTCAATCCCGGCCAAATCACAAATACATTAAAATATCACTTCTGACCATTACAGTGATGCTAAAAACCAAGAAATCGGATATATAGCAAAATAGGTACAATATATATGTAAAAGAATTGATCTTATTTATTCTGCTCATAAATCTAGAACCGCTGGGCTGATTTTCACAATTACCATCAATTTGGCAATTTTTTAAATTTTCTAAATTTTAGGGTCAGAATTAAAGCCTATTGTTCTTGAGATGTAGAGGTGCAAATGGACTAAAAAAATAATTTTTTCTAATTTTGTACCAAAGACCTAAAATGTGAAATTGTTTTGAATACTTACAAAACTATGGAGTGCGTAAATATTGGCCAAATTCTCCAGGCCAAAAAACTAAGGGTAACATCTGGGCGGGGCTCTTTAACATTATTTTAAAAACGAAATCTTCCAAAATGGATTTGGATATAAGGGGACTTCGAACATATTGTAGTGTTGTAGGGTATCACATGGTCGGCCCCGCACCAAAGACCTAAAATTGTAAAGACTAGACAAAATGCATTTTGAGCAAAGGGTTTGTGTCTACAATGCATAGAGTAACAGTTCATGGCAGAGACATGGTAATATAAAAACCACAATTACAGAAACAGATAACAAATAAAAATTTGAAAAATCCAAAATTTTGGTTTCAAAATTCTATTCCATGGACCTTTCCGAAAATTTGCACATTGCCTTAGCGGTTTAAACCAGTCAACATTGGTAACTATGTTGTCATGATATCGTAACAACAGAGTTATTTTCACAGGGTTACCATATCTTGACCCTGTCTTGTCCTATCTTTACACTTCTATGTCTTTGACCGCACGACTATAGCCTTTGCTTACTTGTATTATTATTAAAACGGGTATTCCTAATGCTTTGTATATAAGCTTTATATTTTTTTGCAAATTGTGGCCTCTTTTTGGGGAGGTACCAATAGGAATATTCGATATCGAGAGAAATGCTCTATTTTTAAACGAGGCGCACTTTAAATTTTGTCGAATAATATATACCTTCTGTAGCCATAATTATGATGGTATAAAATACCAATTAGTAACTAGGTCCCATTTATTCAATTATTCCCTTAATTTTATAAATTTTCTTTAAATTAATTTATTTGTGTCTCTTATTTCAGAAATACAACAAAAAGACTGCCTCATGTCATATTATACACTATAGAAAATGTGCGAAGTATATTTTATCGACTTGTTACATACAGACTCTGGAAGAATGTCGTCGTCCATTATTTTCAAAATATTATGGTGAGTTATCAAAGTTTTTTGATTTTATTTCATTTTTAATTTCAAACAAATTTTCCCCCAGATTTTCTAAAATACTACTGTTAAAACAAAAAAACTCCCTCTTTAATTTCCCCTTAACGTATGATGCAGGCTATATTTCAAAAACCTGTAGTAACTTTGACAATAATGTATCCTTTTTTATAAATATGCCTTCTTAAATACACACATTTTCTACTTTACTCCTTTTAGATTGACCAGCTTTCGTTAATAATCGTCCCATCAACATTTCCAGTGGAAACAAAGAAACCAAATGAAACATTTTACCAAAACAACTACAGCACCAGTTCAACTCTAAAGTCACTATTTACCGAAAAAGTCATCTGTGTAATTTGGCACCTTAAAAGCACAAAACCTCTCCATACTGTTTTGAAAATTAATAATAATAGTAGTAAAAATAAGCCGTAATTAAGGAAAACAAACATAACAACATAAGCAACACAAAACAAAAAAGAAAAACTAGTTAAAAAAAACTGCCGCAAGGACCTTAACAAAGGATATTTGTCACTCCAGCAAAAGGGAAATTACAAAATAAACAAAACTAAAAAACAGAAAAAATAAAAGCCATTTACATTTTGCCTATGAAATGTGAATGAATGGGGAAAAAATAAACAAAAAACACATAAATACTGTTTTTAATGAAATATAAATATTTACCATAAATTATTAAAATATACAAACCATACCAGTGTCAACATACGAACATATATACACACACACACACTCACGTATTCACAAATCCATTTATTAATTATTACAAATGTATGCCAATATGTATTTAAATGCATTCGTAATCGTTAAAGGTTTGGAGTTGTTACGAAAAAAAAAATAATATATATGTACATATGTGTGTTTGTGTGCGAAGGAGAAGGAGAAGGGGAGTTATGTAACAAGTAAAAACTATTACATTATGTATATCTTGGTTGTAAGTAATGTTTTGCCAATGGTACCACTCATGTTTGAGATACTCATCTTTTATGATGTCTTATTTATGTTCACACAAGAGCGTTCTAATTAAAAGCCATTTAAACAAGTTAAAAAGTATCTGTCGGTTTTGCCGACATATGTATACCCTCAGCCAAGGTTCGATTATTTAATTATATTTTGACTTCTGTTAGGATTATTCAAATTGTCGACCCTCTATGGAGTAGGTTACGAAGGAATGGATCAATATTGACCATTTCGTGTCGGACCTGACTACATATGATATAGGTATTGCGATTTTCCCTTCATCTAATACATCTAAAAATGTTGGTATGGGCAAAATTTCATTAAAATCGAGGATTAATATCAAATTTATGGGAAATAATAAATTCCATATTAATATCAGGTTTCTGGTTGAGAGAAATATTTCGATATAGCAAGTTGTAAAGAATCGCAAGTTATGACGGATAAAAGTAATGAAAATTGTGACCCTTTGTAGGTGAGGTACCAGAAGGGGTTCGCAGATATATACCATCTTCACAACATATCAAATTTTTTTGTATGTGAGATTTGGATGTTTATTTCGCTTTCTTTGAGCGTTTTGTTTTTCAAAATCTTGAGCCCAATGTGGGACAGGTGGCAAAAGAAATGGTCCGTCTCTCTAACAGATCTTGTGTTGATGAAAAAATTGGGATGTACCAAGTCTGGATGGAATCGGATGTTAATTTAGCTTTTTAAGAACTTCATGGACATTCAAAACTTCGACCTTTTGAGGGGAGGTAAATTTATAAAAATATTAGGATGTGTGAAATTTGAAGGCAATTGTATTCTCAAATCATAATACTTAAATTATTCAAAATTTTAACACTTTGTGAGGGAAGCACTTGATAGAGTGGACCGATATTATCCATTTTTGCAACTGACCGAGAACTGAGGCAAAGATTTGAATTTGCAAAGTTGGAGCCAAATAAGATTATTGCTTCTTTTTTTGAAAATTTCGAGTTTTTGTGTGGGAGGTACCAGAAGGAGTAGGCCGATATATTCCATCTTAACACCAGACCTTGGGTTGATAAAATTATAGAGATGTCTGAAATTTGAAGACAATCGGACTCTTACATCACATTTTATAAGAGTTGTAGTTATTTAAAATTTTGACCATTTGTGGGGGAGGTACTTGATGGAGTGGACCGATATTGTCCATTTTCGCACCTGACCTAGCACTAATGAAAGTATTAGGATTCGAAAAGTTGGAGCAAAACCGCATTATCCTTTCTATTTCTGTGCAAAAAATATTTTTTTGAAAATTTCGACATTTTGTGGGGGAGGTACCAGAAACAGTGGACCGATATATTTAATTTTAACCCCAGACCTTGGGTAGTAAAAATATTGGGATGTTTGAAATTTGAAGACAATTAGGCTCAATTCAAAATGTTGACCCTTTGTGAGGGAGGTACCAGAAGGAGTGGACCGATATTGTCCATTTTCGAACCCGACCTAGAACTAATGAAAATATTACGATTTGCAAGGATGGAGCAATTTTTGATTATCTTTGCTCTTTCTGTGCAGAATTTTTTTTTTAAATTTCGACCTTTTGTGAGGGAGGTACCAAAAGGAGTGGACCGATAAATTTTATTTTAACACCAGGCCTTGGGTTAATAAAATTATTGAGATGTGTAAAATTTGAAGACAATCGGACTCTTACATCAAATTTTATAAGAGTTGTAATTATTTAAAATGTTGACTATTTGTGGGGGGAGGTACTTGATGGAGTGGACCGATATTGTCCATTTTCGCACCTGACCTAGCACTAATGAAAGTATTAGGATTCGCAAAGTTGGAGCAAAACCGCATTATCCTTTCTATTTCTGTGAAAAAAATTATTTTCTTTAAAAATTTTGAGCTTTTGTGTTGGGGGTACCAGAAGGAGTGGGCCGATATTGTCCATCTCCGAACTCGATCTAAGTTGGACAATAATTTTACGATGTACCAAGTTTGGACAAAATCGGATACTCCCTTCGAGAGTTATCGTGCGCACCAGCCAGCCAGACAGACAGACAGACGGTGCCTAGTAAAATAATAAAATAGAATCCGATTCTTTTAAAGTTTCACACATCTCCATACATTGAAGATATATATGAAGATGATAGATATCAGGTCACACTTTTCAATACCCTCATAATCAGTCTCTCATAACTTGCATATACTGGAACACTTCGGGTCACTATATCTGGTATCTCACGCATATATTAATATTTTTCAAAAATTATCACATTACCTCATATATATAAAACAGGAAAATTTCTGAAAGTAACATAGGCTACATACATTTTTGAAATTCTACTTAGAACTGGAGATATAGCATCAGAATCGGAGGTACCTCCAAAAATGTTGGAGTTAGTATGAACATATCTATTTATCGATTAAAGAAATATACAGTCTTTAAAGGGTATTTTGCACAAAAATGAATTTGATAAATTATATTAAAATCGGTATAAGTTTGGATATAGCTTTCATATATATTTTGCGACCCACCTCGCTTTTGTAATGGTATTATGCTAACGGTAACAAAACTACAATTTAATTGAGGCTACGATTATTACGGATAAGTATGTAGGTCCATATGTCTTGCTGCCTCAAATTTCTTTAAGAATAACAGAAAAAAGTAAAAAAAAATTAAGTTCGGCCGGGCCGAAAAAAAAGATAGGCCGGGCCAAACTTATAGTTTCCAGGAAACATTAGAAGAAATGTGGCAAAGACCATTAAAATGCCGAATATCGGGAGGTACCGTTATGTGGGGGCTACACCATATCGTGGACCTACACATGCAATGTTTCGCCAAAGGAACTAGAACCCATTATGACCTACAAATACCAATTTTCAGACATATCCGTGAAAAAATGTGTCAAAAATCATCAAAATACCGAATATTGGGAGGTACCGTTATATGGGGGCTACACCAAAACGTGGACCTATAATTACAATGTTTCGCCACACGAACTAGGACCCATTATGACCCACAAATACCAATTTTTAGACAAATCCGTGAAAAAATGTGGCAAAAATCATCAAAATACCGAATATCGGGGGTATCATTATATGGGTGCTATAACGAAGCGTGGACTTATACATACAATTTTACGCCACACGAACTGGGATCCTTATGACCTACAAATACCAATTTTCGGAAAAATCCGTGAAAAAATGTGGCAAAACCATCAAAATACCGAATATCGGGAGGTACCGTTATATGGGGGCTATACCAAATCATGGACCCATACATGCAATGTTTCGCCACACGAACTAGGATCCATTATGACCAACAAATACCAATTTTCAGACAAATCCGTGAAAAAAATGTGGCAAAAACCACCAAAATACCGAATATCGGGAGGTACCGTTATATGGGGGCTATACCACAACGTGGACCTATACATGCAATGTTTTGCCACACGCTCAGGGACCCGTTATGACCTACAAATACCAATTTTCTGACATATCCGTGAAAAATGTGTCAAAAATCATCAAAATACCGAATATTGGGAGGTACCGTTTTATGGGGGCTACACCAAAACGTGGACCTATAATTACAATGTTTCGCCACACGAACTAGGACCCATTATGACCCACAAATACCAATTTTTAGACAAATCAGTGAAAAAATGTGGCAAAAACCATCAAAATACCGAATATCGGGAGGTACCGTTATATGGGGGCTATACCAAATCATGGACCCATACATGCAATGTTTCGCCACACGAACTAGGACCCATTATGACCCACAAATACCAATTTTCAGACAAATGCGTGAAAAAATGTGGCAAAAACCATCAAAATACCGAATATCGGGAGGTACCGTTATATGGGGGCTATACCAAATCATGGACCCATACATGCAATGTTTCGCCACACGAACTAGGACCCATTATGACCCACAAATACCAATTTTCAGACAAATCCGTAAAAAAATGTGACAAAATCCATCAAAATACCGAATATCGGGAGGTACCGTTATATGGGGGATATACCAAATCATGGACCCATACATGCAATGTTTCGCCACACTAACTAGGATCCATTATGACCAACAAATACCAATTTCCAGACAAATCCGTGAAAAAATGTGGCATAAATCATCAAAATACCGAATATCGGGAGGTACCGATATATGGGGACTATACCAGAACGTGGACCGATATATCTCATTTTTAATACCAACCATGCTAGACACAATACAAATTGCTCTGCTCAATTTTGACGCTCGACGTCAAATAATGTTGGTTGTATCGTAATTTCAACAGACATGCGAAAACATATATTCTGGTCGTACAATATTTAGTATATTTTAGTATAATTTTCAAATATTTCACCTTATTCTATGTTATACAATTATTTTATGCAATACCGAATTTTAATCTATTCACCGAGAAAAAACATCGTCACAATATTATATGTAAGGATGTACCGATATTACTCATTTTCGGACCTGACCTGCCTGCAGACATTACAAGCTGGTTGGACTCTAGCATGAGTATAAAAGACAGTTGAATATGGCTAAACCAACTTAGAATTTAATACTGATTAAAAATATACATACTATGTGGGACCTATGGGGGTAAAAAAGTAGAGCTTTGCGAACAATTTTTTTTCGCCAGACAAAGCTATATACCGGCAGTACAGCCTACCAATGTCTGTAAATATAAAATAACAGATGGTTATGCTGGAAGCTGTGGCTAAAAGCTTCAAAATGTCGAAAATCAGAAAGTACCGTGGTATGGGGACCATTCCAAAACGTGAATCGATAAAATCTATTTTCAATTTCAAAAATTTAATGATAACCACAAAAGTCCAAGAATATTGTGACCTCTTTCTTAATTTTTATAGACGATCTCTATGTTGAATTCAAGATAGAGGTCAAAACTTTTTTAAATTAAAAATTGGAAATATTCGAACTGCAAACCTCGAACTTCTATAATTTTAATGGAGATTTATGCACACAAAAAGTGACTATTTTTTTATTTCGATGTTAAACAGTCTCTTGAGTAAAACTGCAAAAACTAACATTCCAAATCTTAAGAGGTATAACATTTTCGTGAATTTTCCATTATTATTTAGAGTTTTGGCTTAATTTTTTTTCAAATATTTTTTTTTTTTTTCAATTAAAAGCCTTCCTGGGAGTATAAAGGGTGATTTTTAGGAGCAATAGAAAAGTTTTTCAGAAACAACGTAAAATTCAGAATGAAATATATCCTTATATGAATTGATTGTGCTATAAGTCCATATAATTAATTGTTTGATGATTATTTCATAATTTCGGCCAGTATCAAACAAAAAACCAGTAAAGAAAGTCTTAAAGTCGGGCGGGGCCGACTTTATGATACCCTACACCACTTTGCTAATTTAATAGAGCTCCGCATTACAATCAAAAATTCATACACGCTATGATTATAATATAAAGTCCAAAGGACTGAATATGCCGAAGCATTTGTATCTTTTAAATTCGGACTTGTATTACCCATTTGGTGCACAATTAACTTGAAATCGGATAAAGATATATATGGGAGCTATATCCAAATCGGAACCGATCTCGATAAAATTTGACAAAGATATTTCTGAGCTGTATTTAATATATTTCCCTGAAAATCGTCGTTGCGGAGTGCATATCACAGTTGTTGGTAACAAATATAACAAATCGAATCGGTTCAAATATATGAACCGATCCTCACCAAATTTGACATACTAGCTTCTAGACTCAATTCGGTCGTAAGCGCCTAATTCCATCCCATTTGGACAAATATTGGACGTTTGGTGCACAATAAAAGGTACATCGGACGAAGTTATATATGGGAGATATATCCAAATCTGAACCGATCCCGATAAAGTTTAGCAAATGTATTTCTGAGTTGTATTTGATATATTTCCCAAAATATTGTTGTGCATATTACGTCTGCGGAGGACAAAAATAACAAATCGGAGCTATAGCTATATCTGAACTGATTTGATAAAATTTGGCGTACTTATTTTCAGGCCTAATCTGGTTTTATGAGCAAAATTCCATTCTATTCGGACTGATATTACACGTTTGGTGCACAATAAAAGGCAAATCGGACGAAGATATATATTGGAGCTATATCTAAATTTTGACCGATTATCTCTGATTTCAATGGGGTTTGTCCTTGGGCCAAACAAATGCTTTGTGCAAAATTTCTTCTGGATAGGACAATAAATATAGGGTGTAGGATATAAAAATGATTCAAGGGCCCACAAAAATTAGTCAAAAACTTTACATCTCACTAAAAAGAGTTGGATATTATTTCACGGTAGCGCGGACAACTGACGGTTATAATACGATTAGCAGCATTTTTGAAAACGTGCGGTACGATGTTGGAAGTATTGGTAGCTTTCGCGATGCTTCTAGCAGATCTTCAATCCAACATTGAAAATTCTGCATATTTACGTACCCATTGAGTCAAAATAAGCTTCGTCACTAAATAGAAGAAGCGCTGGATGACCTTTCTTAACACAGCACGCATTTTGATAATAAATTTCCATGATTTGAAAGTGTTGTTCGTTCCTAACACCATTCATGGCAAAATTATAGACCACATTGAAGATTTTTGACAGTGAAGCAAAACTCGAAACGTGTGTAAGCGGCTTACACCAGTGTTGCCAAAAATATAAAAGCCAAAAAAATCGATATTTACTAGCGCTTTATATAGATCTTAAATATAGCATTTGATTTGATATTTAAGTGTTGGACATCAATCTTTGTATTTGAGATGCCATACAATCGACCGATATTGACATATTTGATGAAAAATAGAAAATGTAAAAGTTTTTGTCAATTTCAAACTTCTAGAGGATGGTAAAAAATTACATTCAAAAAAATAAGTGTTTAATATTGCTTAAATGATTTTCAATATTATACTTCCAGCATACCCTGAGGGTTTGTTGAGATCCCACAAAGATTTAATGCCGATTTAGCCACGTCCGTTTTTGATTATCTTAAATTCATTACCCAAATTTATTTTATGTCCGTAGAATTTTTGGTATAGAATGCCATAACTTACTTCCATATCTGAATCTAACATTTTAAAAAATTCTATATTTAATTTTCTAAAGAGAATCACTGCATTTCTTAAATGCAAATATCTGCTGATAGCTGGCACTGTTGGTTTCTTGTTGCAAGTCCAATTGGAATCCCTAACTTTACTCCCATCACACACTCTCGCGCATATATGTAAAGCATACTTTTAGGCTGTAACAAAGTGCATGCAAAATGTTGCCACATACTTAGATAATGTACGATAGACAGTACATCAACAAACTCCTTGTATAACAGAGAATACAAATTAACATTTAACAAAATGTAAAGTACATAGAAAAATATGTAAAAATAAAAAAATCAACAACAATTTAATAAAAAAAAAAAAATACAAAAGAGAGTAAGTAAAAACTATACAAAAATAGAATATGAAAGTGAATATGGAATGAACAAATGTAAAACAAAATAAATATACAAAGAAAAATATAAAAACTTTTAATGCACTCTAAACAGATTCTCAAATGCATTTTATATTATTTTCTTAACAAAATACCACATCAAAACACACTCTCGTTCTCTCTCTTTCTCACACATCCAATAAATGTCCGTAAATGTGTACTTGTTACTACGAAAATAAAATAAAAGAATTACCCCACAAATAAAACACATTTTCAAAAGTATTAAGTTATTTTTAGTTTATTTTTGATTCGACAATTTTATTTCAAATGTTATTTCAATAACAAATCCTTTATTAAAATACTTAGTCGCTGACCTTACACGCTGCTACAAGAGAAAGAAAGCAGTAAAGAAAGTCGGACGGAGCCGTAGAAAAGTATATCATTCCTCCTATCAACCTTTGACTTTAGAGCAGCTATAATTTGGATTCAGAGTGAACCAAAATTTGACGGAGACATTTTTATACTTTATACCAAATAACATTGTTATAGAGTTCATGATATCACTTCGAGAAGGATTATATAAAAAATATATGTATCAGAGCCGAGTTCCATAAAATAGAAACGTACGTCCCCAAATTCACCCCATTTGGGCTGATATTAGCAATTATTTGCACAATAAACTTGAAATCGGATTAAGGATATATATGGGTGCTATATCCAAATTTAAGCCTCGATAAAATTTGGCAAAGATATTTCCGAGCTCTATAAGATATCGGGTACCAAATATCATTGTTGTCGAATGCATATTACGGATGTGAGGGATTTAAAAACCAAACCGGATGAAGCATACATATGGGAGCTATACCTGAACCGATTTTCACCAAATTTGATGTACTTGCTTCTAGACTGAATTCGGTCGGATGCGCAAAAATTGTGGTCATTCGGACTGATATTGGTGTACAATTGACCCGAAATTGGTTATAAATATATATGGGAACTATTTCCAAATCTGAACCGATCTTGATAAATTGTGGCAGAAGTATTTTTGGGATGTATCTGATATCTGGTACCAAGTATCATTGTTGTGGAGTGCATATTACGAATGTGAGGGACTTAAACACCAAATCGGATGAAACACATATATGGGAGCTACAACTATATCTTTACCGATTTTTTGATGTACTTAGTCCTAGACTGAATTCGGTCGGATGTGCTAAAATTCAGTTGATTTGGACTGTTTTTGGCTATTTGGTGCACAATTAACCCGAAATCCGTTGAAAATATATATGGGAGCTATATCTAAATTTGATCCGATTCTCACCAATACTAATAGGGTTCGTCTTTGGGCCAGACATATATTATACCACTACGTGGTATAGGGTATATATTGGCTTGGATTTGGCTTATAATGAGTCACGGCATGTGGAACTAGAGGAAAACATTCATCAATTTGACGGTGTCATTCTTAAGTGTTTCATTCGCCACATTTGACTTTTTATACTCTCAGCCATATGGTTAGAGAGGGTATATATAACGGTTCTAGACCTTAGGTCCCTTTGGACCAAATCCGTTTCAGGATATTTGGATTCGATCTAGCGATCTTCCGTCCGTCTGTCTGGCTGGTGAGCACCATAACTCTCGAATGGAGTATACGATTTCGAGTTCGGAGATGGGCAACATCGGTCCACCCCTTCTGGTACCTCCCCAACAAAAGGTCAATTTTTTTATAGAGAATAATTTGCCGCATAGGAAGAGAACGGATAATCTCACTTTGTTCAAACTTTGCAAATTGTGATATTTGCATTACCGCAAGATCTGGTGCGAGAATGGACTAGATCGGACTACTCCTTCTAGTACCTCTTTCACAAAGGGTTCAAAATTTGGAATATCTAAAACGCTCATAAAATGCGAAATATACTGCAGATATTCTTCAATTTTCACACATAGCTATATTTTTACCATTACAAAATCTGGTGTAAATATGGAGTATAGCGTACCATTCCTTTTGGTACCTCCGCCACGAAGGGTAAACATTTGGAATAACTCAAAACGCTCATAAAATGCGAAATTTCTACCAAAGCAAGATCTGATGTGAATATGGGATATATCGGACCACTTTGAATACCTTCCCCACAAAGGGAAATTGGAACGTATAAAACATTCATAAAATGCGAAGTATGCATTCGATTTTATTTAAATTTCGTACATCCCAATATTTTAATCATAGGGTCTGAAAGGTCCAAAAAGGGTCAACATTTTGCCGATAGATGTATACCCTCAGCCAAGGTTCGATGCTTTAAATATATTTTGACTTCTTTTATGATTATTCAACTTGACCCTTTGTGGGTGAGGTACTAGAAGGTGTTCGCAGCTATATACGAGTGTCATCTTCACAAGCGATTTTGTGTTAGCAAAAATGTTTGTATGTGTGAAATTTGAAATGAGTTAAATGCTTATTTGGATTATTTTGAGCGTTTGTTTTCTCAAAATCTTGAACCCTATGTGAGAGATGTACTAGAAGAAATGGCCCGAACTCTACCATCTTTATAACTTGAAATATTGTTGACGGAAATATTGAGACGTGTCAAGTCTTAATGGGATCAGATGTTAATTTCGCTTTTTATAAACTCCATGAATATTCAAAATTTTGACCCTTTGTGGTGGTTGTACTTGATGGAGTGAATCGATATTGTCTATTTTCACACTTGACCTAGCACTAACGCAAATATTAAGATTTGTCAAGTTGGAGCAAATTCGGATTTTCCTTTCTCTTTCTGTGAGAAAAATTATTTTTTTTATATTTTATATTATTTTTTTCGACTATTTTTGGGGGAGGTACCAGAAGGAGTGGATCGATATTGCCCATCTCCGAACTCGATCTAAGTTTGACAAAAATACTACGATGTACCAAGTTTGGACTAAATCGGATACTCCCTTCGAGAGTTATCGTGCGCACCAGCCAGACAGACAGACAGACAGACAGACAGACGGACGGACATCGCTAGATCGATTCCACATGTTCTGAAACGGATTTGGTCCAAAGAGACCTAGGATCTAAACCCGTTATTTCGACTAGGCACGTTTTGACCGTATCAAATGATATAGACCCTCTATAGCCATATGGCTGAGGGTATAAAAAGTGAAATAAGAGTCCATTTGTCTTCAAATTTCACAAATCCCAATATTTCTACCAAAACTAGATCAGGTATGAGGAACGGATAAAATGAACTTTTTCTTCTGATACCTTCCCCACAACGGATCAGTATTATGAATAACAAACATGAGACAACTATAGAGATGTAATATATCGGTCTTCTCTTTCTAGTACCTGTCCCACAAATATTTACATTTTTGAATAATTATAACTCTCATAGCATGCGAAATATGTCAACTACTTTCTTCAAATCTTGTATATTACGACGTTTTTACCAACAACAGATCTGATCTAAATACGAAATTTATGGACCCCATATACTGTTAACTTCCCAAAAACTATATACATCAGACTAAGGTCATATTGTTCTACTCCATCGCTAGCTCTCCTATAGAGGGTCAAAATTTTGAATAATAATAAAACATGTCAAAATAAATTTTAATAAACGGGTAAAGCCTGAGGGTATCAATCTGTTGGCAAAACTTTCACAATTTCTCAGATTTGTTTGGCCCAAGGACGAACCCTATTGAAATCGGAGATAATCTTAAAAAAATTTAGATATAGCTCCCATATATATCAGCCCGAATAGTATGGAATTTTGCACATAAGACCAAATTTGGCCTGAAAATAATTACGCCAAATTTGATCGAAATCGGTTCAGATATAGCTATAGCTCCAATATATACATATATTTCATCCGATTTGTTATTTTTGTCCTCCGCAGCCGTAATATGCACTCTGTTACAACAATATTTGGGGAAATATATCAAATGCAGCTCAGACATACCTTTGCTAAATTTTATCAAAATCTGTTCAGATTTGGATATAGCTCCCTTATATAACTTCGTCCGATTTACCTTTTATTGTACACCAAACGTCTAATATTTTCCAAATGGGATCGAATTCGGCACATGCGACCGAATTGAGAAGCTAGTATGCCAAATTTGGTGAACAAATCGGTTCAGATATAGCTATAGCTCCCATATATATTGTTCATCCGATTTATTGTATTTGTTACCCAAAGCCGTAGTATGCACTCCGTAACAACGATATTCAAATACAGCTCAGAAATATCTTTGCCAAATTTTGTCGAGATCGGTTCAGATTTGGATATAGCTCCCATATATATCTTTATCTGATTTCAAATTAATTTTGCACCAAATGGGCAATACAAGTCCGAATTTGAAAGATACAATTGCTTCGGCATATTTAGTCCTTTGAACTTTAAATTATAATTATAATCATAGCGTGTATGATTAAATTCTCCCATCAAATCTTTTAATTGTTATGTGGAGCTCTTCAAAATTAGCAAAGTGGTGCAGGGTATCGTAAAGTCGGTCCCGCCCGACTTTAGGACTTTCTTAACTGGTTTATATCTGCTCTAATTTTCGTGATTTCCACGTATATGCAGTAAATTATAAGAATGTGCTATTCATAGAATGAATGGTTTCTTAATTTAAAACATTTATGGTCCGTTGCTTAAAGGCTATCGAAATCGTTCTTTTTCAACTAAAATAAAAGAAAAATTAATTCAATTTTTCTTTCATAAATGTGTGTTTTATAAAATAAGGACACATAAATTTCCCATCTACTTTTTTTCTCATTGTAGCACCGTGTATTTATACTCTTTCATTTCCATTTCACAATGAATCAATAAATAATTAATTTATCCAAATTAGATTATTTAATTATTACGAAAAATAGAAATTAAATGCTTCAAATGTGATATTTTTGTGTAACATTTATTGCGTCTGATAAACTTTTGCTCTGACATAGGGACGGAAATCGATATTTGCATTATTGCAATTAAATGTATTTTTGTGAATATTTATTTGTTCGATTACAAATTGTAGACTGCAAACTCAAAAGAACACACTGACACACACACACTATTACAAATCGATTGATACAAAACCAAACACAACTAATTGTTTAAAAAGATGATATTAATTTATAGAAATAAATAGAAAAAAAAATAACTAAAACTATATATAACTAACAAATAACATTTTGTTTAATATGATAAAATTGATATTGTCTATTGATTGTAAATTTAAACTGAGGCAAATTCTAAACAAATAAATGGGAAAATTAAAAACCAAAACAAAAAAATTAAACAAATATCTATGTTAAAAATGTTGTTTTAATACTTGTATGCAAATCCTAAATGTATAAAGGTAAGTATAGAGCCTATTAAAGGGTACAAATATACAAATATCACTATTAAACAAGTAAGCAAAGGCCGACCGTTGAATACCCTACAACACTATAATAAACCATACAGTTTATATAGGCGAGATACTCGAAATAATTCCAATAAAATTCCAATAATAAAAGAAAATATAGCAATTTAAAAATAGCAACTTAAACTAATTTGCTCATTTCTAATTTATTGGTAGATGTTGCACGTAAATGGTCTTCCTAGATCTGGAACCAATATTTCCCAAAGACCTATAATCTCTCAGAAGTGGCAAAAGAATAACATTTATTGTTGGTTTTTGACTGAAACGCATCTATATGGGATACAGACATTTGACTATATTCTTCAACGAAATCAGCGTTAAAGAAATAGTCAGAAGTGCGTCTTTCTAGTATTTGTGAATTATCCAAAAAGTCACTGGAATGGATATTTTCGTATTTTGTCTACAAAAGTTGGCAAACTATTTCACAAATTGAATATTTTTGGATGGCCATCCAAAACTGCTTGGCTTATGTAATGTCCGGTAACCCCATTCAAATGTGCGTGGGGATCGGGCGATAATTACGACCTGCTGACAATTTTGCAGTTTTTTTGGTCCATTTCAACCCCTAAATGTATTGCGATCATCTTCAAAAAGAGTAGGCTTCTATTCTGACCCTCATCTTATCCCCATGCAAAATTTCGTAAGGATCGGGCCATAAATGCGATCTGTATATGATGTCTGGAGATCCTAACTACTTAGTTTTGTTAGCTGTAGAAATATTACCAAATGTTTAATTCAAAATGAAAATATGACAAAATTGAAAAAATATGAGAAAATTTTACAAAATCAATATTTTCATCTTTAGAGAGATATTTTTATGCGATTTTTTTAGACGTTTTATGTTTCCTGCCAAGAGGCCATTCTGAATTAATGAGAACTGTCGAAATCAGTTAAGCCGTTCTCGACATATAAGAGATTTTTCAAGCATATCTTCTTTGATAGACATATATATCGCACATATTTTGCTATATATCCGTTTTGTTGGATGTTAACATCAATGTAAAGGTCAGAAGTAACCTTGTCATGGCTTTGTGATTTCGCCAGGATTTAAAATATTCGCGGTTTAATGAAAATTTTTGATTTTTTCAACACAAAAGATATGGTATAGTTTACCCGCTAAATATTATCCGATGACCATCCAAATTGGTAGACTTTTTCCCCACCCTAAACTCTAGCTACATGCGAAATTCCGCGTCGATTGGTCTATAATTGCGTCCTGTATAGCTACTGCAAAATCCGATATTTTTTCAGTATTTGGTCCATTTCAACCCCTAAACATTTGGCGATCATCTCCAAAAGCAATAGGGTTCTATTCTGACCCAAACCCCACCTTCGTGCAAAATTTCGTAAGGATCGGGCCATAATTGTGACCTGTACCATGATTACAAATTAACATGGACAGACGGACAGACGGACGGACGGACATGCATAGCTAGATCGACTCAGCTCGGCGAGCTAGGAAGATCCATATATACTTTCCTATATGGGAAACCAATATTTCGTGGTGTTACATAATTTTTGGCCCAATCAAACTTATAATACCCCCAACACATAGTGTTGTAGGGTATAAAAAGGAATTCTAAATTCAACAAAATTAGTTCAACTAAAAATAATTGGAAATTGGTAATTTCTTAAATTCAAATTTAATTTGTCTTTCTAATTGACCTGCCATTTTGGCAGAAAAACAAATTAAACAAGTTAAAAACCACTAAGGAAAGCCCAAAAGACGGGCGCGGCCGACTGTATGATACCCTACACCACTATGCATATTTAGTAGAGCTCTCGCAAAAGAAAGGTTTATATTGGGCATTTCTGAGCTCTATCAGATATCTGGTACAAAATATAATTATGGTAGAGTGCATATTCCGAACGTTAAACGCCAAATCGGATAAAAAAATATATATGGGAACAAATTTGAAATCCTTGCGTCCATGCTAAATTCGGTTGAAGTGCGAAAATTCATTTGGACTAATATTAGCCGTTTTGTGCACAATCAACCTAAAATCAGACGAAGATATACAGGGAAGCTATATCCAAATCTGATCCGATCTTAATAAAATTTGAATCATATATTGCTAGGCTGAATCTAATATCTGGTACCAAATATAATTTTTATGGGATGTATGTTACGAATGTAAGGGACTTAAACACCAAAATCGGATGAAACATATATATGGGAGCTATAGCCATATCTGAAGCGAATTTCACCAAATTTTAAGTATTAACTTCTTGAATGAATTCGGTGCACAAGAAACCTAAAATCGAACGAAGAACTATATCCAAAACTGAAACGATCTTGATAAAATTTGATCTATGAATTGCTAGGCTGTATCTGATATCTGGTGCTAAATATCAGTCTTGTGGAATGCATATAACGAATGTAAGGGACTTAAACACCAAAATCGGATGAGACATATATATGGGAGCTATAGCTATATCTGAACCGATTTTCACCAAATTTGAAGCAAAATTCACAACAATTGGAATGATATTAGCCATTTGGTGTATAAGAAACCTATAATCGGATGAAGATATATATGGGAGCTATATCTAAATTTGGATAGATTTTCACCAATTTCAATAGGGTTCGCCAAACAAATGTTATTTAGAAAATTTCATCTCAATCAAATAATAAATGCAACCTGCATTTTGTTTACAGAAACACATGGACAGACGGAAGGACGGACATGCATAAATCGACCCAAAATGTGATTCTATGCTGATCACCAAAAGGAACTATGGGTCTAACTCGTTTCCTTGTCCATGTTACAAACAAATGCACAAAGACATAATACCCTTACCACTAAGTGGTGTAGGGTATAAACATAAAGTTCAGCCGGGCCGAACTGTTAATACTCTCCACTTTAGGGTAAAGGAAACATTTGTAGAACAGTGTTGACTTGTTTTTTCGGAATACCATAGTATTTTGTTGTTGCAAAATGGTCAGGCTTTATCCCTTTATTGTTGTTTTTATAAACACAGTGGAGAACGATGGTAATGTTTACCAATGGGTAAGGCAGGGAATACCTAGGTTTCGGTTTCCTCATCAGTTCCTTTGTTTTTTGTCTGGAATGTTCTCCCCAGAAGTTATTTTAAAAATAACTTGCTTTTCAAAACACTCCAAAAAAATAGTCAAACGGATTGGTATCCTGAGATTTTGTTGGCCATTGTGCGCTGGAAATGAAGCGAGGAACCTCATTTTGTAACCATTCTTGGAGGGCCGTGAGTCCTGTTGGAATCTCCAAAGTCTGCGGC
>NW_026712303.1:361354-490585 GCF_030504385.1 Musca domestica
AAGTAAAAAAAATAAGTTCGGCCGGGCCGAACTTTGAATACCCTCCACCATTTTGAACGAATTAGAAAATTTTCAAAAAAAAAAAAAAAAATTCTGTTAAAATCTTTAAAATACCTAATATCGGAAGGAGCCGATATATGGGGGAATATACGATATTGTGGACGTATATAGACAGATCTATGTCTGTGGGTAAAGTACTCACATGGAACTCCTTGTGTGGATTTTCAGATAATTCCATTGGAAAATGTGGCTAAAATCATCAAAATATCGAATATCGGGGGTACCGTTATTTTGGGGCTATACGATACCGTTAACCTATATAGAGAACTCTATGTCAGGGGGTAAAGTGCTCACACACAAAAACCCCTTGTGTGGAATTTCAGACAATTTCATTGAAAAATGTGGCTAAAACCATCATCTGCCGAGGTATAAAGTACCCACAAGGAAGTCCTTGTATGGATTTTCAGACAATTCCGTTGAAAAATGTGGGTAAAATCATGAAAATACCGAATATCGGAGGGTGCCGTTACATGGAGGCTATACGATATCGTGGACCGATATAGCCCATCTTCGAACTTGACCTGCCTGCAGACAAAATCGATATCGTCGACGTATATAGATAATTCTCTTCCCAGGTATAAAGTACCCACAAGGAACTCCTTGTGTAGATTTCCAGACAATTTCGTTCAAAATGTGGGCAAAATCATCAAAATACCGAATATCGGGGGGTACCGTTATATGGGAGCTATACGATAATGTGGACCTATATATATAATTCTCTTTCGTGGTATAAAGTACCCACAAGAAAGTCCTTGTGTGGATTTTCAGACAATTCCGTTGAAAAATGTAGGTAAAATCATCAAAATACCGAATATCAGGGGGTACCGTTATATGGGGGCTGTACGATATCGTGAACCTATATAGACAAGTCTTTTTCAGAGGGTGACATACTTATCAGGGACTCTTTGTGTGGAATTTCAAACAATTCCGTTGAAAAATATGGGTAAAATCATCAAAATACCGAATATCAGGGAGTACCGTTATATGGGGGCTATATGATATCGTCGACCTATATAGACAATTCTCTTTCAAGGGATGAAGTAATCACAAATGACTCCTTGTGTAGATTTTCAGACCATTCCATTAGACAATGTGGCTATAATCATCAAAATACCGAATATCGGGGGTACCGTTATATGGGGGCTATACGATATCGTGGACCGATATAGCCCATCTTCGAACTTAACCTGCCTGCAGACAAAAGAGAGATCTGTGGAAAATTTTAACTTCCTATATTAATTCGTTTAGAATGTAGCGTGATTATAACAGACGAACAGACGGACGGACAGGGCTAAATCGTCTTAGAATTTTACGCTGATCAAGAATATATATACTCTGTTGGGTCTAAAATGATTATTTCGATGAGTTGCAAACGGAATGACGAACTTAATATACCCTCCATACTATGTATGGTGGAGGGTATTAAAACAAGTAAAATAGTATCAGTCGGTTTTGCCGACAGATGTGTACCCCCAGCCTTGAGTTATGAACGTGACAGATTTGGACTATATCGACTACTTCTTGTATTTTATATGAGGTATGTGCAACTTTTCGGAAAATGGAAATATGCGTCAGGTAACAGATTTAGCGAACCGAAGTATTCCATTTTCACACTTCATCTAATGCAGATAAAATACATCATCCAAATCTAAATAGAATCGGATTGTAATTTGCGTTTTATGAGCTTCATGGATACTCAGAATTTTGACCTTTTGTGGGGGAGGTACCAGAAGGAGTGGACCGATATATCCCATCTTCACACCAGATCTTGAGTTAGTGGAAATAATGGGACGTGTGTAATATGAAGAGAACCGAGTGTTTATTTCGGATTCTTTGCTCGTTTTGATTATTCAAAACATAGGTCCATTGCGTGGGAGGTACCAGAACGAATCGTCCGATCTCTACCATCTATATAAAAGATCTTGCGTTTATGAAACTATTGAGATGTGCCAAGTCTGAATAGAATCGTTTTTAAGTGTTTTACGAGCTTGATGAATATTCAAAATTTCGACCTTTTGTGGGGGAGGCACTTCATGGAGTGGACCTATATTATCCATTTTTGCACCTGACCTAGAACTGACGTAAATATCAGGATTTGCAAAGTTGAAATAAAATCGGATTATCGATTCTCTTTCTGTGCAGAAAATATATATTTTATTGAAAATCTCGATCATTTGTGGGGTAGGTACCAGAAGGAATGGACCGATATATTGCATCTTAACATCAGACCTTGGGCTAACATAAATATTGGCATGTGTGAAATTTGAAGGCAATCGGAATCTTATATCACATATTATGAGAGTTGTAATTATTCAAAATTTTGACCAATTGTGGGGAGGTACTTGATGGAGTGGACCGATATTGTCCATTTTTGCACCTGACCTAGCACTGACACAAATATTAAAATTTGCAAAGTTGGAGCAAAATCGGATTATCGCTTCTCTTTCTGTGCAAAAAATAAGGAGTGTACCGATATTGCCCATCTTCGAATTCGATCTAAGTTTGACAAAAATATTACGATGTACCAAGTTTGGACCAAATCGGATACTCCCTTCAAGAGTTATCGTGCGCACCAGCCAGCCAGACAGACAGACAGACGGACTGACATCGCAAGATCGACTCCAAATATTCTGAAACGGATTTGGTCCAAAGAGACCTAGGGTCTAAAACCGTTATTTCGACTAGGCACGTTTTGACCGTATCAAATGATATGTACCCTCTGTAGCCATATGGCTGAGGGTATAATAATTTTTTTAGTCCAATAGGCTTTAATTCCGACCCTAACCCTACCCCCATGCAAAATTTCGTTAGGATCTAACGATAATTGCGATATGCATATAATACCCTCAAAACATAGTGTTGGGGGGGGTGTAAAAAAATGGCATACAATAAAAAATATGACAAAAATGGAAAAAAATCACTTTCACTTTTTTATTGGTATATTTTCTTTCTTCTTTTCTTAGAATTTATCGTTTTCTGGCAAGAGACCATTCCGAATTGATGGGAATTTTGAAAATCGGCCCAGCAGTTCTTCATTTATAAGTAGAATAAATAAGATCAATTCTTTTACATATATATTGTACCTATTTTGCTAAACATCCGATTTCTTGGATATTAGCATCACTGTAATGGTCAAAAGTAATCTTTAAATGTATTTGTGATTTGGCTGGAATTGAAAATATTCGTGGTTTAGTGAACATTTTCCTATTTTCTTACATAAAAGTTAGGGTCTATTTTACCCGCCAATTATTGTCCGATGGCCGCCCAAATTGGTAGGTTTCTGCCCACTTCTAAACTCTATCTTCATGTGATGGACAATTTAGTTTCCGTCTGCATGCCGTTTACTGCATAAGGCGAATAATTCTTATTGACTTGGTAAGGCCGTTAATATATAGTGTTCGGTTTGGGCTACGATGAGACAAGCTTCCTACTGCAGGGGTTTGTCGAAGGGTAGTTAGTAATTTTTCTAATTCATTTTCGGTCTGTATGTTTTCGGCTCGCTGTTCCGTATCATAGCTCAAACATTGGCAGTCGATCAGAGGTAGTCATCAACCATAGTCATAGCTAGAATAGTTTCCTAGCAATTGTAAATGAAACAAATAGCTGAACCCGTACATACACACAGTGAGCTGCCGAACCTCAACAAATCCCGAAGAAGACCTGGACAGCTACTAACGAGTATTCGATTACAATGGAAACAATCAGCTGCCGTACCCTAACAATTATAATACGATTCACCAACCCGTCTCTGAAGATCAGGCCACCCATACCCCAATCACCTACATCATAAACCCCGAATGTTCACCGCTTGTTAGCCCCATGACCATTAATTGAATTTCCCGATTAACTCAAAATCGGCAACATCCCAGGTCTTCGTATAGCCCCTATATAACGGTACCTCCCGATATTCGGTAATTTCATGATTTTGAAGACATTATTTACCGGAATTATTTCAAATTTCGTATTTGAAGTTCGTAACGGGTGCTACAGGTTATGTCAAAAATTTCGTAAATACATCCAGTATTTCGATGATTTTAGCGACATTATTTACCGGAATTGTTTCAAATTTGGTATTAAAGTTCGTAATGGGTACTACAGCCCATGACAAAAAAAATTCGTAAGCAGGCCCACGTCTTCGTATAGAACCCAACGGTTTTCATTTATGTGGTAGTTTTCGGATTTTTTTATACCCTCCACCATACTTTAGAGGGTATATTAATTTTGTCATTCCGTTTGTAACTCCTCGAAATACTCATGTCTGTGTGTCTGTCCGTCCGTCTGTTGTAATCACGCTACAGCTTAAACGAATTAAGATAGGAAGCTAAAATTTTGCGCAGATCCCTCTTTTGTCTGCAGGCAGGTAAAGTTCGAAGATGGGCTATATCGGTCCACGATATCGTATAGCCCCCATACAACGGTACCCCCGATATTTGGTATTTTGATGATGTTAGTCACATTTTTCAATGGAATTGTCTGAAATTTCACACAAGGAGTCCCTAGTGGAAGAGAATTATCTATATAGGTCTACGATATCGGATAGCCCCCATATAACGGTAGCCTCCGATATTCGGTATTTTGATGATTTTAGCCACATTTTTCAACGGAATTTTCTGATATTGTACACAAGAGGTTATATGTGAGCACTTTACCCCCTGACACTGAATTCTCTACATAGGTTAACGATATCGTATATCCCCCATATAACGGTACCCCCGATATTCGGTACTTTGATGATTTTAGCCATATTTTCTATGGTATTGTGAGCACTTTAACCCCTGAAAGGTAATTGTCTATATAGGTCGACAATATGGTCCACCTTCCGATGTTAGATATTTTAAATATTTTAACAGAATTTTTAATTGATTAATTTTTTGAAAATTTTCTTATTCGTTCCAAATGGGTATTCAAAGTTCGGCCCGGCCGAACTTACTGCTTTTTTACTTGTTTTTTCATGAATTTCTAGCGTTTTTTTTTTCAGATTTAGACCCTGGACCTTAATAAATAAATAATTTTGTAACATATGTTGATTCGTTACGATCTTGTTTAAGAGGATTTTCAGCCATATTAAGAAAAAAAACGACTTTGGCGTCTAATTACTTGCGTCTTATGAATGGCTGGCGTTTAGGCCATATTTTAATCTTTGATGTATACTGAGACCTAAAATAGAATTTTTGCGACAGAACTGTTCATAGAATATAGATAGGATCCCTTTAAGAGGATTTTCAATCACACATAAAAAAAAACAAAAAAAGACCTCTTGGTTACTCGCCTTAAATGTGTTTTAACATTTATGAATTCCTTGTTAAGGCCAGATTTTAACTTTTGATGTGTATATTTTGGGATCAAAAGTAGAATTTTGCAGAGTATTTCGATGTCCTACAATTTTTTTTTTCAATTTGAAAAGAGTAGTTTTTTAAATCACATTCATTGATTTTTATTTTAGAAAATTTAAGCCCTATACGAAAATTTCATTATTACTTCTCTATTGTTCTAACCACAAAACCCTACCACTTATCACTTAATTGATAAATCCATCACCAGCGGAGTAAACACAAACAAATAATGAACATTGCAGATTTTCATTTAAAACGGCAATTGTTGTTGATTGCCCAGGCACTTTGGCGCTAATGCCCGATATTTGTTATAAACATGACTTTCAGCATCCGAAACGTCATCGCCACCATCATCATCAGCCATCGTCGTCGTCATCGTCATCTTAATCATCCCCCACCCCCCGTCCAGCATTCATTACTTTAATTAAATAATAATCCTGGGATACGTTTAACTCCGACTGCTCTAGAATGGGAAGACAACGATTCTGGTGGTTGGTGGTGATGGTTGATAATTCATTTGTCGTTTTGTCATTGGGTTTGAGGTGGTCTCCACCCACTGAAGAACTTTTATAAAACGAAAAAAAAAATAAAATAAAAACAGAAATATTTCTTCAAATTCCAACTAAACGGGGAAAAATGAATCAAACCAAAGGAGGTCATACTTAGTTGCCTCCTGTCGCCGTGCTGCCTGCCGTCATCGTTTTTTCCCTTTTTTCTCAATATCATTGCAGCAGGCTATTGTCTTGCAAAGTTTTGGTTTGTCCTTTTCCATTTTTTTTTTCTTCTTCTTTTCATTTTAGATGACGTTGATTGTTATGTTGGGTGTCAGTAGTTGAACGGGCAGATAAACTTATCATACTCACGAACCAAAACATCACATTGGCCATGGCGGAAAACATTTCAATAAGAAGACAGTGGTGCGTAGGGGTTAATAGAGAGCTTAACAAGTTAAAAAGTATCAGTCGTTTTGTTTTTCAAAATCTTGAACCATATGTGGGGGAGGTATCAGAGTACATTATCCGACCTCTACCATCTCTTGTGTTGTGAAAATTGTCCGACCTCTAGAGATCTTGTGTTGTGAAAATATTGCGATGTACAAAGTCTGAAGTATATAAATTCCTAATCAGAACAAAATTATGAGGCCATTTACCGATGTCCGTCCATCTGTTGAAATCACGATAGAGTCCGCATTATTCAATATAGAGCTTTGAAATTTGGCACAAAGGTTTTTAATATATGCAGGGCATTGTTATTGGAAATGGGCTACATTGGTTCACATTTAGGTAAAGCCCCCATTTAACGGCACCTCCCAATTTTCGGCATTTTACAAGGTTTCTGCCACAATTTCCATCCAAATTAGCTGAAGCTTGACATTCTTGAAATAACTGTTCTCTCCTTGCAAAAAGTGATCGATTCAGGTCCACTAATTGGTACCGCCCCCATATAACGATACCTCCCGATTTTCTGCATTTTGAAGGTTTCTGCCCCAATTTCCAACCAAATCAGTTGAAACTTAACATTTGGTGCTCTTGAAAGAACTGTTCTCTCCTTGCGAAAAAATTGTCGATTTAAGTCCGCTAATTGGAATAGCCCCCAAATACAATATCGGCCCACTCTATCTGGCCCACAAAGATCAAAATGGAAATAGAAAATATTTTACATCAGAGAGAGAATCATCCGATTTTGTGCAAACTTTACAAATCCTAATATTTTTGTCAATGCAAGGTCAGGAGCGAGAATGGGCAATGTCGTTCCACTCCATCAAATAACTCCCCACAAAGGGTCAACATTTGAAATAATTATAACTCTAAAAAAATGTGAAATAAGAGCCCGACTGTCTCCTAATTTCACACATCCAAATATTTCTACCAACACAAGATCTTATGTGAAGACGGAGTATATCGGACCTCTGCATCAAGTATCTCCCCCACAAAGGGTCCACATGTGAAATAATTATAACTCTTATAAAATGTCCGATCGTCTTTAAATTTCACACATTCCAATATTATTATTAACATAAGATCTGGTGTGAAGCTAGGATATATCGGTCCAAACCTTCTGGTACCTCCCCCACAAAGGGTCAAAATTTTGAATAATTTTATCTCTCATAAAATACAAAATAAGCATCAGAATTTCATGGCATATCCCTATATTTCTATCAACACAAAACCAGGTATGAAAATGAAATATGTCGGAGTACTACTTCTGGTTACTCCCCCGGCAACGAGTCGAAGTTCTGAATAATTATATCTCTCATCAAATGCGAAATAAGCATCAGACTCTCTTCAAATTGCAAACATCCCAATATTTTTTCTAACGCAATTTCCGGCGTGAAAATGATAGGAATCGGCCTACCCCTTCTGGTATCTCTCTCACAAAGTATCACGGCAATATTTATATATTACATACTGTGCGAAACACCAGATTATTCCCAAAAAATGTTCCGTATCATAGGTTTTGGAGGAGAGGTAGTTATAAACCGCTAGCTACAATAGTTACCCAAACCGAATAGCTAAATTCGAACCTACCCTCAAGGAGCTTCCGAGCCCAAACTAGTTCCGAAGTATTTACAAAACCCATACATCGGTTGCCGAACCTACTCTCAAGGTGCTTCCGAACCCGAACTAGTTCCAACCCATTTACAAAGATCCAGACATCGATTACCGAACCTACCTTCAAGGAGCAGCCGAACCCGAACGAGTCCCTATCCATCTACAAAGGCCTAGCCATCGTTTGCCGTACCTACACTCAGAAAGCTGCCAAACCTGGATGAATCTCAATATGTCTGCAAAGACCTGGACAGCTGCTCCCAAGTATCTCCACAGTGAATTGCTAACATTTATATCATAAGTCCCCAGCCACCTACATCGCATACCCCGATTGTTCACAGATCGTCATGCCATTGAAGTTCCCTATGTCAACAACAGCCCAAACGCCGATGTGACCAGGCCAATCATCGTAATTCCTGAATATATTCAAACCGTCGACAACAGGCGACCACAAATTCTTACTTGTTCTTACAACAGGCGACCACAAGTTCTTACGGAACTTCCAAACCGTCAACATTCCCGTAAGCCAGCATAACCCGAACACAAACGACATAATTTCTGACAACAGTCAAACCGTCGACAACCGCTGAGCACAAGTTCCTGATTACCTACAAATCATCAACGCCAGCATCGCCCGAACGAACGTAATTCCCGAACGCATCGTAATACCCCATCTTCCTCGCCAAGCAACATCCGACCGTCATTCACGAGTACCCGATCACCTCCGAATCGTCGGCTAATCACACTTCACATCAACCACCCGAGTAACCATTGTGAACAACCCGACATTATTGTTCCCAATTGTCCACGAGTCGTTCACCTTCTTGCCTAGGAGATGAGTAAACAAACAATTGAACAACACTGCTTTGAATTCCCGAACATCTCCGAAGTCCACTCGCCATCCTATATTCCATATTCACCTTATCGTATTTCAACCCGAATAGATTGTAATTAAGTATTGAACATCAATAAAACATCCGATTTTTACCCCCAGGAGGGGGAGGAATCTACTCTTATTATTTCGTAAGGTTAAGTGGGTCCTTATGGAGACCCTGGGTGCAGCTGAGCTTACCTCGGCCGAGGAGAAAACCACGTTAGATTTGGCCTAGCAACAGATTTTAAATCCTTCATATAATTAAAAATTTCTCCCCAATTTCCCTCCTTGCCTTTCGAACCACTGTTGCTTAGATATCCTAGAGTCGCAGTCGACCAAAGACATTCCTTCATGTCATGAATGAATGAATGACTAGCCTAAGTTTCTGGCCATCAAAGAAATAATGTTGGCGGTAGTAGTTGACGGAAGTTGAAAAATTATTTCCGTTCCAGTTAATTGTGTTTTTAAAGTCATCCTCCGCCGTTCGTTCCAAATCTGTAGACGCAACTAATAAAGAATGTTAGGAAGCAACAAAAGGCAAGCACAATTCTTTAGAAAATAATTCTCATCCGTAATTAAGACATTAGTGTGTGTGTTGTGTATTGTGTGCCGGTTGGTGGGTGGCGGAAGAGTTAAGGACCTTGAATAAATCAAAGCTAAAGACAATGGAAGAATGTGGCTGCTGAAGAGATGAAAACCATTGCTGGGGAAACAAACAAATATGATTTGCTATATGTTAGATAATTAAAGTAGCAAAGAATATGAAAGAGACTTAATCGCGATTATTGAGGATGCATACAATAAGGTCCATATAATGGAAAAACCGAAATATAGAAGGTATTCCAAATATAGAAGGATGTCGTAATTAATTGTTATATAGACTACATTCTCGAGCTTTTACATTCAAAAGTTGCATAAATTTCTATACCCTCCATTATACATAGTATGGAGGGTACATTAAGTTCGTCATTCCGTTTGTAATTCATCAAAATAATTATTGTAGACCTAACGACTTTGAAGATTAAGCCATGTCCGCCCGTCCGTCTGATTTAATCACGCTAGTGTCAAAACGAATTAAGATACCAGTAAGGAAAGCTCAAAAGTTGGGCGGGGCCGACTATATGATACCCTACACCACTATGCATATTTAGTAGAGCTCTCGTAAAAAGGTTTATACAGGGCATTTCAGAGCTCTATGAGATATTTGGTACAAAATCAAAATCTATCTAATTCTATCGTGCATTTTACGAACTATAGCTATCTCTGAATCGGGTTTCTCCAAATTTGACGTATTAGCTTCTAGACTGAATTCGGTCTTATGTACGGAAATTCAGGTGATTTGGGCTGATATTGACCATTTAGTGCACATTTAACCCGAAATCGGATGAAGATATATATGGGAGCAATATCCAAATCTGAACCGATTTCGATAAAATTTAAAACAGCTATTCCTGTGCTCCATCTAATACCTGGTACCAAATATCACGGTTGTGGAGTGAATATTACGAATGTAAGGGACTAAAACACTAAATCGGATGAAATATATATATGGTTGCTATATCTATATCTGAACCGATTTTCACAAAATTTGATATATTTGCTTCTAGGCTGAATTTGGTCCGAAATCGGATGAAGATATATATGGGAGCTATATCCAAATCTGAACCGATTTCGATAAAATTACAAACAGCTATTTCTGGCCTGTATCTTATATCTGGTACCAAATATCATTCTTGTGGAGTGCATATTACGAATGTGAGAGGCTTAAACACCAAATCGGATAAAATATATATATGGGAGCTGTAGCAGTTTCTAAACCGATTTTCTCCAAATTTGTCGTATTTGCTTTAAGGCTAATCTCGGTCACATGCGCCAAAATTCGGGCCATTTGGGCTGATATTGGCCATTTGGTGGTCAATTAACCCGAAATCGGATGAAGATATATATGGGAGCTATATCCAAATCTGAACCGATTTCGATAAAATTTAAAACAGCTATTTCTGTGCTCCATCTAATACCTGGTACCAAATATCACGGAGTGCATAGTAGGAATGTGAGGGACTTAAAGATCAAAATGGTTGAAAGATATATATGGGAGCTATAGCTATATCTGAACCGATTTTCTCCAAATTTGATATACTTGCTTCTAGGCCGATCTCGGTTGGGTGTGCCAAAATTCAGGTAATTTGGACTGATAGTGGACATTTGGTGCACATTTAACCGGTAATCGGATGAAGATATATATGGGAGCTATATCTAAATTTGATCCGATTCTCACCAATTTCAATAGGGTTCGTCCTTGGGCCAAAGAAATATTGTTTGGAAAATTTCATCTCAATCGGATAATAAATGCGACCTGAATTTTGTTCACAAGAATACATGGACAGACGGACGGAAGGACTGACATGCATAAATCGACTCAGAAAGTGATTCTATGAAGGTTCTCAAAAGTAACTATGGGTCTATCTTGTTTCCTTCTCCATGTTACAAACAAATGCACAAAGACATAATACCCTTACCACTATGTGATGTAGGGTATAATGAAGCAAAAATTGTGCACGGATCTATCTTTTGTCTATAGGCAGGTCAAGTGCGAAGATGGGCTATATCGGTTCACGATATCGTATAGCCCCCATATAACGGTACCTCCGATATTGGGTATTTTGAGTACTTTAGCATCTGAAAAAATGTCTTTATAGGTCCACGATATCGTACAGCCCCCAATAAGACGGTACCTCCCGATATTGGGTATTTTAATGATTTTAGCCACTTTTCTCAATGGAATTATTCACACAAGGAATTCCTTCAGAGAACTTTACCCCCTAGAAGGGAATTATCTACATATGAACACGTCTTCGTATAGCCCTCATATAACGGGGATGTTTTTCGACGGATATTTTTGAACTTTTTCAAGATCCTTGAAAATAGTGGAGGTTGTTAAAAGTTCGGCCCGGTCGAACTTAGCTGCTTTTTTAATTGTTCACACTCTCAGACTTATGGCTAGAGGGGGTATGTATCATTTGATACGTGCATCATCGAAATAACGGGTTAAGACCCTAGGTCTCTTTGGACCAAATCCGTTTAGGACATTTGGAGTCGATCTAGTGATGTCCGTCTGTCTGGCTGGTGCGCACGATAACTCTCGAATGGAGTATCCGATTTGATCCATAGTTGGTACATCGTAACATTATTTTCAAACTTAGATCGGGCTACTCCTTCTGGTATCTCCCCCACAAAGGTCGAAATTTTCAACAAAAATATTTGACTGCACAGAAGAGAAAGGATAATCCGATTTTGTTCCAACTTTGCAAATTCATATATTTGCACCAGTTCTAGGTCAAGAGCGAAAAGGGACAAAATCGGTTCACTCCATAAAGTATCTCCCACACAAAAATGTCAACATTTTGAATAATTGTAAATCTTATAAAATGTTATGTAACAAATCTATTGTCTTAAAATTAAACACATCGCAAAGTTCTGATGCGAAGATGGGATATATCGGTCCACTCCTTCCGATACCTCCCCCACAAAGGGTCAACATTTTTTAATATCCATGAAGGTCATCGAAATTGGAATCCGATTCCATTAAAAAATTAGCACATCTCAATATTTCTATCAATCCAAAATCTCTTATAAAGATGGTGGAGATCGGACAATTCCTTCTGGTTCCTCTCCTACAAAGGCTTGAATAACCAAACGATTGTAAATCCGAAATAAGAATCCGATTCTCTTAATATTTTACACATACCATTACTACTACTAACTACTGTAAAGATGGGATATATCGGTCCACTCCTTCTGGTACCTCCCACACAAAGGGTCAAAAATATCTATCTCATAAAACGCAAAATTAACACCCGATTCCATTCAGACAGGTTACATCTCAATATTTCTATCAACACAAGATCATTTATAATGGTAGAGATCGGACCCCTTCTTTTAATACCTAACCCACAAATGTTGAAGATTTGGAAAAACAAAACGCTCAAAGAAAGCGAAATAAGCCTCAAAATTTCTTCAAATTTCACCCTTCTGGTACCTCACCCACAAAGGGTCACAATTTTCTATAGTTTTGTTTTTTTTTTTTTTTTTTGCAACTTGTTATATCTAAATATTTCTCTCAACCAGAAACCTGAGATGAATATGGAATTTATGATTTCGCATAAAATTTGTTAAAAATGTTCGATTTTTGTTTTTGTAAATTTACCCTTATGAATATGTTGTTCTGTATGAGATGAAGTGTGAAAATGGAATGCTTCGGTCGACTATTTAACATTTTCTAAAAATGATCACATATCTCATATAAAGTTAAGGAAGTAACCAATATAGTCGAAACCTGGCACGTCGCAATATTTATATCATATTTATTTTTTTCTGATACGAAATGGACAATACTGGTCCATTCCTTCGGAGTCTACTCGATAAATGGCCAGCAATTTGAATAATCATAACAGAAGTCAAGATATATTTAATTAATTGAACATTAGCTAAGGGTATACAGACTGAGATAAAAACTGCAACAATGTCAAACGCCACAATTTTTATATATTTGTTATAATTTTATTGAATGAAAGCAAAAAATATCGGAAATACCAAAAAAATATCGGAAGTTTTAGAATAAGTTTAGATTTGTTCGAATTTGTCACCTTTGACACGAATTATGGCCTTCAAACGGCCAATGAAACAGTCACACGATGCCCAAATGTTGCTCTGTAGTATTCTGGCCCATTCCCGTCGAAGCGTTTGCTTGAGTTGATCGACACTTTGGTATTTTTATACCCTCCACCAAAAACAGTATGGAGGGTATATTAAGTTCGTCATTCCGTTTGTAACTCATCGAAATAATCATTTTAGACCCAACAAAGTATATATATTCTTGATCAGCGTAAAATTCTAAGACGATTTAGTCCTGTCCGTCTGTTGTAATCGCGCTACAGTCAAAACGAATTAAGATAGGAAGCTAAAATTTTGCACAGATCTCTCTTTTGTCTGCAGGCAGGTCAAGTTCGAAGACGGGCTACATCGGTCCATGATATCGTATAGCCCCCATATAACGGTACCACCACGGTATTCGGTATTTTGATGTTTTTGGCCACATTTTTCAATGGAATTGTCTGAAATTCCACAAAAGGAGTCCTTTGTGGACATTTTACCCCCTCAAAAAGAATTGTCTATATAGGTCCACGATATCGTATATCCCCCATATAACTGTACTCCCGATATTCGATATTTTGATGATGTTAGCCACATTTTTCATCGGAATTGTCTGAAAATCCACACAAGGAGTTTCTTGTGGGTACTTTATACCTCGGCAGAAAATTATCTATATAGGTCCACCATATCGTATAGCGCCCATATAACGGTACCCCCGATATTTGGTATTTTGTTGATTTTATCCACATTTTTCAATGGAATTGTCTGAGATTCCACAAAAGGAGTCCCTTGTGGGCATTTTACCCCCTCAAAAAGAATTGTCTATATATGTCCACGATATCGTATATCCCCCATATAACTGTACCCCCCGATATTCGGTATTTCGATGATGTTAGCCACACTTTTCAATGGAATTGTCTTAAAATCCACACAAGTAGTTCATTGTGAGTACTTCACCCCCTGACAGAGAATTGTCTATACAGGTCCACGATATCGTATATCCCCCATATAACGGTACCCCCCGATATTCGGTATTTTTATGATTTTACCCACATTTTTCATCGGCATTGAAAATCCACACAAGGAGTTCCTAGTGGGTACTTATAGCTCCCATATAACGATACCCCGCGATATTCGGTATTTTGATGATTTTAGCCACATTTACCAATCGTATTGTCTGAAAATATACACACGGAGATCTTTGTGAGCACTTTACCCCTGAAACGGAATTGTCTATATAGGTCCACAATATCGTATATCCCCCATATAACGGTATATTCCGTATTTTGATGATTTTAGCCACATTTTCCAATGGAATTATCTGAAAATCCACACAAGGAGTTCCTTGTGAGTACTTTACACGCAGACATAGATTTATCTTTATAGGTCCACAATATCGTTTATCCCCCCATATCTGCACCTTCCTATATTAGATATTTTAAAGATTTTAAAAGAATTTTTAATGGATTTTATTTTTTTGAAAATTTTCTAATTCGTTCCAAATGGTGGAGGGTATTCAAAGTTCGGCCCAGCCGAACTTACTGCTTTTTTACTTGTTTATTGCCAACCTTGCTTTCGAAAATACTCCGGACACAATAGTCCAACGGATTGGTATCCGGAGATTTTGGTGGCCATTGTGCGCTAGAAATGAAGCGAGGAACCTCATTTAGTAACCATTCTTGGGAGGCGCGTGCTGAGTGTGATGGTGCTGAGTCCTGTTGGAATGTCCAAAGTCTGCGGCCAAAATATTTGCGGCCAAAGGCTTTAGTACACCCTCCAGAATATTTTCGCGACAATATTCGGTATTTGTTCTGATACCACCACACCGCCACCATAGCCGGCGCTTGAGTTCTGGTGGCCAACCGAAGGTCCACTTTTTCAGCTGGCCTCTTTGGCAAGTAAACACGATAATTTTGTTTGTCTACAAACTGCTGGACAACGAATGTTTTTTCATCAGAGAAAAGCAAATTCGATAGTTCACTACTTTCGGCCAAGAGAAGCAACTCTTTAGCTCTTTTGAGTCTAGTTTCTTTCTGTTGAGGTGTAAGTTCTTGCACTTTTTGGAATTCCTATGGCTTTACACCGAGCTCATTTTTCAATATTTCCCGAATGGAATGTTGCGATATGTTCAGCTCACGAGCTATTTTTCGGCCATTGCGATGCGGGTTTCGATTACGTCGTTTTTTTACTTTGCGAACCATTTCTGCTGATGTTGCTGTTTTCTTCCGTCCACTGCCTTGGTGTCGGGCTACGCTACCAGTATCACGGTAACGAGCGATGGTACGAGACACAAAAGATCTATTCAAATTTAAATGCTGGAGTGCTCTAACCATACCCACTTGTGGTTTTCCAACCAAATATAAAGAAATCACACTACCACGCTTGAATTCCATCACGAATAACTTGTTTCTGAAAAATTCTCACCAAAATGCTTTTGTACCCCTCTTAGAAATGACAGCAGTCTGAAGTTGGTTGCAGTTTCTTCATCTCACCCTGTATTGCCCACATTTGTTATGCGCTCCTTTGGCGGTACATATTTTTAGCGGTTTACATTTCCCTTATATTGGGAAGAGGTTAAAAAACCTACCCTGGTGGCTTGAAATATATCCTCCTCATTATGAAAAGGATTTATCATGAAGCTTTGTTTACTTCGCTACAATTTCAAACTCAAATCCTTTTTCTCTACAACAACATTAACCATACATACATACATACATGTAAAGGGTAATTAATCTATTTAAGCCATATACTAACTGTAGTTAGTGTTTAGTTTTAATGGAAGTATGTCACTAATGTCACTTGTATCGCATCGAGGTTGGCGAAAAATGTAGAAAGTTAAGTTTTCCATGGCATTCACTTTATCTTGATTTGTGTGTGTGTGTGTGTGTGTGTGTGTGTGTTAACGTTACTGTGGTTACCTCCAAAGAACCAAAAGTAAATTTGCAACGAACGTTGAACGGAAGACCGCTACGCTGATGAGGATGATCATGATGATGACAATGACGACACGAAATAATGCCATGACTTTTAACAACCTCATCTTGGCTGCTAATGATTTTCCTCATTTTGAGCGCCGTTTCTTCAGCCATTTTTCGGAACTTTTGTCTATCTGTCTGACTTTGAAATGTTGGCTCGTGTCATTGCCAGTCCGTGTGGAAGACATTGGAGTTGTCACCGCCATCATACCATGTCGGTGATACGTTCGGCTGCCACTGCCTTCATACCGCAGTGATTTATTATGACAATTTGTTTAATGACAGGCATAAATTGTTGGATCTTTGCGAAGGGTTTATGGATGGTATTAAATCCTAGCTAAAGGGGTTTCTTGGCGAATAACTAACGACAAGACTTAACATTACACGAGGGGGTGGTGTAAGATGTTATTGGTGGCTGCGAGGAGTGGGTTTGGTGAATTTCCTGGGAGTATCATTGAAATTAAAATGTCAATAAAATATGTAAGATTTGTCGTTACTACCGCAAGATATTATTTTGGGGGCTTTATGTAATGTTTAACTATGATTAAAACAAAAAAAAGCTAAGATTTATTTACACAAGTTTAAACTTATGAGTCGGTATTGCAGACAGATGTATACCCTCAGCCAATGTTCGATTATTTAAAAATATTTTGGCTTCCGTTATGATTATTCACAGTGTTGACCCTCTATGGAGTAAGTTCCGAAGGATTGGACCAATATTGTCCATTTCATATCGGACCTTAATAAATATGACATAAATATTGCGACGTGCCAGGTTCGGACTATATTGGTTACTTACTTCACTTTATAGGAGATATGTAACAATTTTTAGAAAATGGTAAAATGTGCGTGAGGTACCAGATATAGTAGACCGAAGTATTCCATTTTCATACTTCATCTAATACCGATAAAACCAGTAAAGAAAGTCCTAAAGTCGGGCGGGGCCGACTTTATGATACCATACACCACATTGATAATTAAGTAGAGCTGCACATAACAATTAAAAGTTTTTATGGGAGAATTCAATCACACACGCTATGACTAAATACGACGAAGCATTTGTATCTTTTAAATTAGCACTTATATTGCCCATTTGATGCACAATTAATTTGAAATCGGATAAAGATATATATGGGAGCTATATCCAAAACTGAACCGATCTTGATAAAATTTGGCAAAGATATTTCTGAGCAGTATTTCATATATTTCCCTAAATATCGTTGTTACGGAGTGCATTTACGGCTGTGGATAACAAATATAACAAATCGGATGAACAATATATATGGGAGCTATAGCTATATCTGAACCGATCTTCATCAAATTTGACATACTAACTTTTAGACTCAATTCTGTCGTAAGTGCCGAATTTCATCCCATTTGGGCAAATATTAGACGTTTGGTGTACAATAAAAGGTAAATCGGACGAAGTTATATATGGGAGCTATATCCAAATCTGAAACGATCTCGAAAAAATTTGGCAAAGATATTTCTGGGCTGTATTTCATATATTTCCCTGAATATAGTTGTTACGGAGTGCATATTACGGCTGCGGAGGACTAAAATAAGAAATCGGATGAACAATATATATGGGAGCTATAGCTATATCTGAACCGATTTCGACTTGGCAGACTTATTTTCAGGCCTAATTTGGTTGTATGTTCAAAATTCCATACTATTCGGGTCGATTTTACACGTTTGGTGCACAATAAAAGACAAATCGGACGAAGATATATATGGGAGCTATATCTAAAGTTTTACCGATTACCTCCAATTTCAATAGGGTTCGTCCTTGAGCCAAACAAATGATTTATGCAAAATTTCATCTGGATCGGCCAATAAATGCGAACTGTACTTTGTTTACAAAAATACATGGTGGACGGACGGACAGACAGACATGCATAAATCGACTCAGAATGTGATTCTATGCAGATCATCAAAAGGAACTATGGGTCTTTCTCGTTTCCTTTTGCCGTTTGGTGAACTGCCGAATTTGCTTTTCTCCGATGAGAAAACACGCGTTGTCCAGCAGTTTGTAAACAAACAAAATCATCGTGTTTACTAGCCAAAGAGGTCAGCTGAAAATGTGCACCGTCGGTTGGCCACCAGAACTCATGATGATGGTATGGGCCGCCATAGTAGCCGATGGTCGCTCTCCGCTCGTATTAATCGACCGTGGCATCAGAATAAATGCCGAATATTATCGCGAAAATATTCCCAAGCGTGTATTAAAGCCTTGGGCACGCATACATTGCAGCCGCAGGGCTCAGCACCATCGCACTTAGCACCCGCCACCCAAGAATGGTTACAAAATGAGGTTCCTCGCTTCATTTCCAGCGCACAATGGCCACAAAAATCTCCGGATACCAATCCGTTGCACTATTGTGTCTGGAGTATTTTGAAAAGCAAGGTTGGCACTAAAAAATACCAAAGTGTCGACAACATCAAGCAAGCGCTTGTGACGGTTTCATTGGCCGTTTGAGGGTGACCAATTCGAACAAATCTAAACTTTTTTTAAAATTTGATGCTGTTTCCGACAATTATTGCTTTCATTCAACAAAATTTAAGAAAAAATGTAAAGATTATGACGTTTGACTTTGTTGCAGTTTTATTTATCTCAGCCTGCATATAGATAAAGAATCTGAGCAATGATCAGTCACAGTAAAAACTCCTAATACTGAAATTTAAGCTAGTTTGCTGAAAACCAAGGCTAAAACCATCAAAATACCAAATACCGAAAGGTACAACTATATGGGGATATACGAAAACGTGGACCTGTATAGGCAATATTCCGGCACAGGAGGTTGAACCCCCTATAAACTCTACATACAGAATTTGTAATCGATTTGTTGAATCGTAACTTCCTTTCGCATGCCGTTTGTACTCTAGCGTGATTGTAACAGACGGAGAGACGGTCGGATGGTCATGTCTAAATCTAAGAATTTTATCCTGGTCAGGAACATATTTCCTTTTTTGGGTCTAAAATGATTATTTCCATGAGTTATGAACGGAATGACAAACAACGTATGGTGGAGAACATAAAACGCATTTATTTTGAGTAAAGGAGCAATATTTTCAAAAGAGTTACTTACCAAGTGGTGGAGGGTATGAAAAGTTCGACCCGGCCAAGCTTTACTGTTTTTCTAATGGTTGCATGTAAAAATAAGTTTTAATCAGTTAATAGGTACCATTACTTTACAGATCGCAATTAAGGCCTGACCCCACAAAAAAAATCCTATTTATTTTAGAATTAAAACAAATATCGACGCGTAATTTTACATGGGGCTAGAGTAGTGGTTCAAATAAAATTTGTAGATTGCAAGCCACCAAATTAAAAAGCACTTCAGAACGTTCATGTCAATTGTTTGTTTAAAAAAACTGTCAAAGCAATAACAATAAAATAACTACAACATTATTTCCTTCCCATTGCCGATTTGAATGGTATTCATAGACACGAAATGCCTAGAAGGTTTTGTTACTTTTCACTTTTTAACGTTTTTTTTTTTTTTTTTTTTGTCTTGATTTGCGTGCCAAAAAGTTCTGCAAATATCAGAATATTTATGCGTCTAGCCACATTAAAATTACAAAAAAAAAAAACACTTGTCATGTCACAGCATCCCTTTGAATGACTGCCTGATATTAACATTTAACCACTGCCAAAAAAGGGAAGAAATCTGCAAAATCAACCACTAACAATGCCTTTTTTTAAGATATACTATAGCAACAGTTTCGATTGCAACCAAAAAAGGGAATGGAGCAATAAAGACAGATATTAACATACAGCAGTAATATTTGCAGCGTGTGGGAGTTAAGTGAATTACAAGTAAATAGTAAAAAAGTAAAAAAATATATTGGAATGAGACTCTCGAGTTCTAATGTAGATTAAGATAAGGAAGTAGCGAAAACGATTGTTGGCATAAACCTAAAATGTATATAGCAAAAATATGGGAGCCACATCTGCCAAATAACCCATTACGAGGTAATATAAAAGTCATTCTCTTTTTATACCCTCCACCATATTATGGAGGGTATATTAAGTTTGTCATTCCGTTTGTAAAATAAAAATAAATCAAATAAAATTTTACTCAAATGTGTATTATGTCTGCAGGACTTTTGGTATTGAAAATGGGTCATGTAGGTCCACGTCTACGCATAGCCCCCAAATAACGGTACCTCACGATATGCGGTATTTTGATGATTTTAGCGACATTACTTACCTGAATTGTTTCAAAATTGGTATATAAAGTTTGTAATAGATACTAAGGCTTAAGACAGAAAATAGACCATGTAGGTCCACGTCTTCGTATAGCCCCAATATAACGGTACGTCCCGATATTCGGTATTTTGATGATTTTAGCAACATTATTTACTGACATTGTTTCAAATTGTTTGTAACAGATACCACAGCATAAAACAGAAAATGGGCCATATAAGTCCACGTCTTCGTACAGCCCCCATATAACGGTTCCCACCCCCCAATTCGGTATTTTAATTATTTTATCGACATTATTTACCGGAATTGTTTCAAAGCCGGTAATTAAAGTTCGTAATAGATACTACGGCTTAAAACAGAAAATTGGCCATGTAGGTCCACGTCTTCGTATAGCCCCCATAAAACGGGACCCCCGATATTCGGTATTTTGATGGAATTGTTTCAATTGTTTCAAATTTCGCATTTGAAGTTCGTATAGACCCTACATTCGGTATTTTTAAGATTTTAACAGAATTTTTAACGGATTTTATTTTTTTGAAAATTGCCAAATTTTTACAAAATGGTAGAGGGTATTCAAAGCCCGACCGAATTTACTGCTTTTTAACTTGTTTATTACTAGTAGTTTACAAGTAAAAGACTATTTCTCAAAATTTAGTGAGCATAGAATATATTTTACTCATTACCGAGTCACAAAGTCATTGTATGTCCGACTTCAAATCCGAGGGTTGGGAAATCGAAACTCAGTCTCGGCAAACCAAAAACAAGCTATAAACTAAAACAATGGGCTTTTGATATAGGTGTAGGACTTTAAGCGCATTTAAAATAGCGCAATCTACAATTTGTTCCCGACTTTTCTTATACCCTCTACCATACTATGGAGGGTATATTAACTTTGTCATTGCATTTGTAACTTCTCGAAATCTTCATGTCCAAGTTTTCTTATAGCCATCATGTAACAGTATCTTCTTATATTCGATACTATGATGATTTAAGACTCTTTTTCCAACAGAATTGTTTAAAATTACTTAGGGTTCGTGATGGGTTATGTCTCCTGTGGCAGATCACTGCATATGTAGGTTCACGTTTTGCTATAGGTAACTTCCGATATTCGGTATTCTGATGTTTTAAGACACATTTTCAGGGGAATCGTTTAAAATTCGATATGTATAATTTGAAAGGAATTCTGCTCATTATTTCAGTTATCACTCATAAGGCGGTACCTCGGTATATTTTGTATTTTGGTGTTTTAAAATTCGATATGTATAATTTGAAAGGAATTCTACTCATTATTTCAGTAATCACTCATAAGGCGGTACCTAGGTATATTTTGTATTTTGGTGTTTTAAGGAGAATTTTTTAGCAGTCTGGTATTTGAAACTCGCAATAGATAACAACAACTATAACAGGAAACGTTACCATCGACTTTACATTCCATCTTGATTCTTTTATTTTTAAGAGTTCGGTCCGGCCGAACAAAACTCCATTTTACTTGTTAAGGTGAAACCAGTAAGAGAGAAATGCAAAAATCGCTCTAAGTATCTGCATTGCCGTGTAAAAAGTAGCAGAAGAGACCACTAGGTATAACTAAGGGTTACGTAGTATGGAGGGTGTAATGAGAATGGAATCCTCTTCGATTGCCAATTCTATTGTGGATCCTGCTCAGAGGATCAATGTTTTTAATAATAAGAATACAATCCAATCTCCCTCATCAATTATAAATTCAATTGTCACATTAGCGTATGCGTTAGCGCACAAGATCACCGAATTGTTATTGTTATTTATTGTTTATTGCTAGATTTTCCCAGCGCCCAACCGCACTCAAAAGTATGTACAAATTATTTTGTACAGAGGGTATATTAAGCTCGTGATTCCGCGAGTGACTCATGGAAATAATAATTTACACCTAACGAAGTAAGAAAGGAAGCTAAAATTTTCCACAGATCAGTCTTTTGTCTGCAGGCAGGTCAAGTTTTTTGATGGAATTTTATGAAATTCTACACAAAGAGTTTTTTGTGAGTACTTTACCCCCTAAAAGGGAATTGTGCATAGAGGTCTACGATATCGTATATCCCCCATACAACGGTATTTTGATGATTTTAGTGTCATTTTTAACGGAATTCTTTGAAGTTGCGTATTTTAAGTTTCTAATGGGTACTACAGCCTATGATAAACAAGTAAGGAAAAGTCAAAAGTAGGGCTAGGCCGACTATATCATGCCCTACACCACTATGCATATTTGGTAGAGCTCCGTAACATTTGGCTTTAGAGCAGTTATAGTTAGGTTTCAGACGGAACTAATATATGGGAGACATATCCAATTCTGAATCGACTTTCTCTAAATTTTATGGAGACATTTTAATTTTTTATACCAAATAACATTCATATAGAGTACATGATATCACTCCGAGGAGGATTATATTAAAAACTAGAAAAAAGCTGTAAGTTCGGCCGGGTCCTCCACCATTTGGTACAAATTTGGCAATTTTCAAAAAAAAAAAACATCCGTTTAAAATCCTGTTAAAATCTTAAAAATATCGAATGTAGCCGTATATTAGGGTCTATACGACGACGTGGACCTGCATAGGCAATAAGCTATTACAATATTCAAATGTGAAAGTTGAAAAAAATCTGGTTATAATGTAGCTAAAATCATCAAAATACCGAGTATAGGGAGGTACCATGGGGGTTATAACACGTGACCTGCACAGACTATTTTGTGGCATAGGCTGTAGTATCCATTACGAACTTCAAATACAATATTTAAAATAATTCCGGTACATAATGTCGCTAAAATCAACGAAATACCGAATATCGGGGTACCGTTTTATGGGGGCTATACGAAGACGTGGACCTGCACAAACAATTTTCTGTCATAGGCTGAAGTATCCGTTACGAACTTCAAATACCAAATTTCCGGTGAATAATGTCTCTAAAATCATCAAAATACCGAATATCGTGAGGTACCGTTATAGGGGGGGGGGGGGGGGGCTATACCAAAACGTAGACCTACATGGCCCATTTTCAATACCAAAAGTCCTGCAGACATAATACACATTTGAGTAAATTTTTATCAACTAACTTCATTTCGTTCGGAAGCTAGAGTCATTTCTACAGACGGATAGATGGACAGACGGGCGGACATCGATAAATCGCATAGAATTTTATACTGATCAAGAATATATATACATTGTAAGGTCTAATATGTATATTTCGAGGTGTTACAAACGGAATGACAAATTTAATACTATGGTGGAGGGTAAAAAATATATATGGAAGCCGAGTTCCACAAAATGGTCATCTCTATCGGTTAATAAATGCGATCTGCATTTTGTTCACCAGAATACATGGATGGACTGAAATGCAAAAATCGGCTCAGAGAGTGATTGTATGAAGATCCTCAAAAGTAACTATGGGTCTATCTCGCTTGTAGGGTATAAAAAGTTTAAAAAAATCATAAATTATTAAAAAAATAATTAATTATTTTTCTCGTCTTTGCGAATAGCTAGTTTTGCTTTTAACATGCAGCACGAAACACACAGTATATTGTTGTTTGTCGTCCAACAGAAGTATGTATGGCTGTGCAGAGGTATATGGCTCTTTTATGTTGAATCAAATCGCAGAGAAAGAGAGAGTAAGTGAGTGTCTACCCATTTTGTTTACCGCTTAGTTCTTTAGCTGCATTCGTGGTGTGAATTTGTTTATTATCGGTTTTTGTTGTCAAATAAAAAATTTGGATTATTCCGCAACAATTTTACTCCCAGGTAAGTGAAACTTTGTTAACTAGTGTTTTGCAAATAACGTTGTACTTATAAACTGGAATTACAAAATTAACCTACAATATGTTTTGTCCAGTGCCTTTGTTTACGGAATACCCAAATGTCTAGTTATTTTATTGTCTGTCGAACCATTTGTTGAGATGAACAACAGTGGTTGTTTGCGAAGAGACCCAGCAGTCCGCTGGCCGTTACAATTTAATACCCATCCAAATGTATGCTGTTTTGTCAATAGGAAAAAATGAAATAACAGTGGTTTATAGCATACAACTAGCATCCGATTTGGATGAATCGCATTGCTATTACATTGTGGAACAAAATCCATATTAGAATTAAAGAACAAAACAAAATATAATAAAATGTGTCCATCGCACTTGCATCTGAATCTGATGCCTTTGTATTGTTTTGTAAAGTTTTTTTGTGTGTGTTGTTGCAGCCGGTGTTGTACCGTTGTTCATTTTTGATGCTTCTTTCTTTTTTAAAGCAAAATTTTATTCTGTGAAGTGTTTTTGAAAGTGCAAGTTGTGAATATTGAAAAAAAGTTAATAAAATAAAATAAATTAATAAAATAATATAAATTAATAAAATAAAATAAATTAATAAAAAAAGAATATAGTAAGTGTTGTGTGTTAAATAAGTTAAATAAAATGTCAGGATTCAGTAGGAGAAATTTAAGACGATTAAAGAAAGTGGAAGCAGACAATTTAAAAAGAAATGCACAGTTGAGGACGGACTGTTTGGAAAACAATGATATTGTACTAAATGAGCAGATTCCATGCATTCCAAAATTGTAGAAGATTTTGGAAAATATGTAAGAATATTAAAAACTCTCCGTTATACATTAATAATTTAATTTCTTTCAGGTTAGTATCGTAAAAATTATAATTTCACCAGATGGCTTTATTAAAAATTTCTGCAAAATTGTTGACATTTCTATAATATTATCTTACAGCTATGACGGTACCCAAAATAAAAAGGCTTTTAAGGAATATAAACTTTTGATCATGGCCATTTTCAGCAAGTTAAATTTTTTCTTACATATTTATTGAAAAGTGATATTATATTACCTTAAAAAGTAGTCCATTAGTCTATTCTATAGTATAACTGTTTAATATTAAAAATTTGTTCTATATTTTCCATATTCCATAAGGCCAGACACTTCGGAACAATGTCCTACAATAAAAAAAAATTAATTTATTCCCCTTAGTTTAAGTTTTGTTTCTTCCACGTCTTTTGAATAAGTTTTATAAATATCTTTTTTATGCATTATTTCTAATATTTATTTTATTTTATTGTTGAAAACACTGTTCTATAATACGAATATTTTAATAAAAAAATTTGCTGAAATTTAAGTTCCACAATCTAAAATGTTGATGGAATCGGACCCATCCAACCTTCGCTTACAGTGTTGATAGATTTCGGACCCATCCAACATTCGCTTACATTGTCGGTCGATTTCGGACCCATCCAACATTCGCTTACATTGTCGGTAGATTTCGGACTCGTCTGACGGCCTAGGCCATCGCTGTGTAAATGTAAGTAGAAATTGTATACAGGCTTTGGATGGGTCGCACCTACATTGTCATTGGTCTCAGATGGAAGATGTATGTGCTAAAAAATCCGCTGGGGAGTTGAGCGAGTGAGAGAGATAATTTAAGAACAGTGTTCATATGTATGTTCGTATGTACGTTAAATGTGTGCATAAGTTATGTTAAGCCATAACTTTAACTATTTCGATTTTTAGTTTGTTTACATTTTTCGGAAAACTCATGTTGTTTTATTTTACCGACAAATTGAAACTTTAGATGCTGTCTTTGTAAGCAAAAATTAAGTAGAAAATCGAACGAATGAAAGCCAAATTTTGAAAGTTGCGATTTAAGATAACCTGTACTTATTACGCACGTTTCATTGCTTGTTTTGATCACCTCATGGTAGAAATATATACACTGGTGGCCAAAACTAAAGCAACTTAAATCGTAAAGACAATAAATGTCCTGTAACTTTTACAAAAATAAACAAATCCTAATTATTTTTCCAGTTTTAAATGAGGGGTTTAATTCACTTCTAAGAAACTAAAAATAAAAATACAAAAATAATTTTGAACGAAAAATAATATGTGGAAAACTAAAATGACCCAATTTTTGCTTGGTCAAAACTAAAGCAACTTTTGATTTTTTATTTTAAAATAATTAAATTTTGGCTAGTAGTCGATAGCATAGCCATTATTTTTGATAGCAGCTGCACACCTACGAGGCATTGAATCTATAACACGCTCAATTTGATCCTTGGGTGTGCTTTCCCAGGCACCCCGAATTCTTTAGAAAATGTTGTGCTTATTTATTTCCGAATTTCTCTTGATCTTCCTATCTACGATACTCCAAAGGTTTTCTAAGGAGTTTAGGTCAGGTGATTGTGCCGGCCATAACAAAACATGAATTTTTGACTCCCGCAACCAATATTTGACAAGTTTTGATACAAGTTTGGGATCATTGTCATGATGAAACACCCAAATAAGCCGAATATTTTACTCAGCGTAAGGGAACAACGTGATGTCCAAGACATCTTTGTAAAAAACCCGATCCACAACTTTCTTTATTTTATGAATAGGCCCAAGTCCATAGAAAGAAAAACAGCGCCACGCCATTTTTTACCCTCCCTCATGCTTCACTGTACCTTTGCAACACTGCGGCTTGAGTCCTTCTTTTTTTGGCCTTCTCACCGTAAAATTTTTCACGTCTTAGCCTTTAATATTAAACGTAGACTCATCCCAGAAATAATGTTTTTTTCCATTGAGCTTGATTCCACTTAATATTATCGTTTCCGAAAGCCTTTTTGATTTTTTCAGATATAAATGGTTTTTTGATGTTTTACGGACATGCAGACCAGCTGCCACTACTCGTCTACGCACTGATCTCGAGCTTATATCCAATGATTGCTCTCTCACCAATCCAGTTGAACTCTTAAATAGCTGTTTTTTATTTCTCTCATAATTTGTGGATCAGTACGGGCTGAAGTTTTTCACGGCCTTCATCTGCTATAGACTGTTACTACTGATCCAGTTTCAAAAAACCGACTTAGTATACAGAAATAATTATGAAATCACATAAATATTAATGAAATATTTCTCGGAAATCATTTTCTGTGATATGTTGTTTTGATAGTCACTGATAATTTGCTGTATTATTCAGGTACTGTATTTGCTTCTAGCCATTTTTAAAGTTTTTTTTGGGCAGTACTTAAAAAACGAAAAGAAAAACACATACTGTTGTAAAAAACTTCTCAAAAAGGATTTATGACAAGCGAAATTGACGAAGGAAGCAAAAAGCGATAAATATCACAGTAAAAACAACTGAAATTGCAGCGGTTATATGAATGTACAACAGAGTTGCTTTTGTTTTGTCCAAGCCAAAATCGGGTTATTTTTCTTTACCAAACATTATTTTTTATATCAAAATTAATTTTGCTTTTATGTTTTAGGGTTTTAAAACAAGAAAAACTTTCTCATTTTCTTAATTTTTGAAAAAGTTACAGGGCATTCATTCCCCTTGTAATTTCAGTTGCTTTTGTTTTGGCCACCAGTGTAGTTATTTTGTCAATGAGATGTTGTCAAATGAAAAAATTGAAAAGGAATTGTAAACATATGATTGCATAACTTTACCTTCGTAAATATGTCAAAAAAATTAAAATTATATTATGTTTCTCTTACACAGAGGTTAAGTAAATAAGTCAATTTCAACAAATTTAACAGATTTTTTATGCCCTCCCCCATACTATGGAGGGTATATTAACTTTGTCATTCCGTTTGTAACACCTCGAAATACTCATGTCAGACCCAACAAAGAATATATATTCTTGATCAGCGTTAAATTCTAAGTCGATTAGGGATGTCCGTCTGTCTATTGTAATCATTCGAACGAATTGAGGTAGATAGATACATTTTGCACACATGATTATTTTGCCAGTAGGCAGGTTAAGTTCGTAAATGGACCATGTAGGTCTACGTTTTCATATAGCCCCCACATAACAGTACCTCCCCATATTCGGTATTTTGATTATTTTAGCGGAGGTACTTGATGGATTGGATCGATATTGTCCATTTTCGCACCTGACCTAGCACTAATGCAAATATTAGCAAAGTTGGAGCAAAATCTTTCTGTGCAGTAAATTATTTTCTTTGAAAATGTTGACATAATATTACGATGTACCAAGTTTGGATACTCCCTTCGAGTGGTATGGTGCGCACCAGCCATCCAGACAGGATTTGGTTCAAAGAGACCTAAAAAACCGTTATTTCGAAGAGGCACGTTTTGGTCGAATCAAATGATATATACCCTCTCTAGCCATATGTTTAATAATAACAATTAAAAAGTGTAAGTTATTTTAAATTTGTTTGAAACAAGTAAAATAGTATCAGTAGGTTTTGCCGACAGATGTATACCCCCAGCCTTGTGTTATGAACGTGACGGATTAGGACTATATCGACTACTTCTTGGACTTTATATGAGATACGTGTACATTTTCGGAAAATGGAAATATGCGTCAGGTAACAGAAGTATTCCATTTTCATATTTCATCTAATACAGATAAAATATTTTGGTATGTGCAAAATTTGAAGGAAATCGAACATTCGTATCCAATTTTATGCGAAATCATAAATTCCGACAAATTACATATTCATTTCAGAATACTGGTTAAGAGAAATATTTAGATATAGCAAGTTGTAAAGAATCGCCGACTTGTTTCGCAAGTTATGACAGTTATAAGTTGGCAGATGTATATGATCTTCACAACAGATCTTGTGTTAGAAATAATGTCTGTATGTGGGAAATTTGAGGAGATGGATGGATGCATTTGGATACTTTTTTCGAATTTCCTGAGCCTTTTGTTTTTAAAAATCTTGAACCCTATGTGGGGAGGTACCAGAAAAATGCTTCGATGTTAAGAGCTTCATGTATACTCAAAATGTTGACCCTTTGTGGAAGAGGTACCAGAAGGAGTGGACCGATGTATTCCATCTTGGCACCGGACCTTGGGTTAATAAAATTATTGGGATATGTGAAATTTGAAGACAATCGGTCTCTTACATCATCCAAGTCTGATTAGAATCGGATGTTAATTTTGCGTTTTATGAGCTTCACGGATACTAAAAATTTTGACATTTGTGGGGAGGTACCAGAATGAGTGGAGTGGAGTGATATATCCCATCTTCACACCAGATCTTAAGTTAGTAGAAATAATGGGACGTGTGTAATATGAAGAGAACCGGATGTTTATTTCGGATTCTTTGCTGGTTTTGATCAAAACTTAGATCCTTCGTGTGGAAGGTACCAGAACGAATGGTCCGATCTTTACCATTTTTATAAAAGATCTTGCGTTTATGATAATATTGAGATGTGTCAAGTCTGAATTTAATCGGATGTTAATTTAGCGTTTTATGAACTTGATGGATATTCAAAATTTCGACCTTTTGTGGGGGAGGTACTTGATGGAGTGGACCGATATTATCCATTTTTGTACCTGACCTAGAACTGACGTAAATATCAGGATAAGGATTTGCAAAGTTGGAACAAAATCGGATTATCGATTCTCTTTCTGTGCAGAAAATATATATATTTTTTTAAAATCTCGATCATTTGTGTGGGAGGTACCAGAAGGAGTGGACCTATATATTCCATCTTAACACCAGACCTTGGGATAATATAAATATTGGGATGTGTGAAATTTGAAGACAATCGGTCTCTTACATCACATTTTGTGAGAGTTGTAATTATTAAAAAAGTTGATCCTTTGTGGAGGAGGTAGCAGAAGGAGTGGACGGATATTGTCCATTTTCACACTTGACCTAGTACTTACGCAAATATTAAGATTTGCAAAGTTTGAGCAAAATCGGATTATCGTTTCTCTTTCTGTGCAGAAAATAAATATATTTTTTTTTAAATTTCGACCATTTGTTTTGGAGGTACCAGAAGAACTGGACCGATATATTCCATCTTAACATCAGACCTTGGGTTAACATAAATGTTGGCATATGTGAAATTTTAAGACAATCGGACTCTTATATCACATTTTATAAGAGTTGTAGTTATTAAAAATTTTGACCATTTGTGGGGGAGTTACTTGATGGAGTGGACCGATATTGTCCACACATTCACACTTGGCCTAGTACTTACGCAAATATTAAGATTTGCAAAGTTGGAGCAAAATCTTTTCTCTCCTGTGCAAAAAATAAAGTTTTTGAAAATTTCGACCTTTTGTGGAGGAGCTTCCAGAAGGAGTGGACCGATATTGCCCATCTCCGAACTCGATCTAAGTTTGACAAAAATACGACGGTATACCAAGTTTGGTCCAAATCGGATACTCCCTTCGAGAGTTATCGTGCGCACCAGACAGGCAGATGGACGGATGGACATCGCTAGATCGACTCCAAATGTAAACTATCAGAAAATGGTCGAAGAACACTGTACTAATTTTGAGAAAGACTCCAATGTGATCTATTTGGGTATAAATTACTAAAAGTTAATTTTGCCATGTTTTTTTAGAATTTTTCATTTCTTAGTTCAATAAATGATAACAATGCGAATCGAAACAAGTTAAAAAGCAGTAAGTTCGGCCGGGCCGAACTTTGAATACCCTCCACCATTAGAAACGAATTTGGAAATTTTCAAAAAATAAAGTCCTTAAAAAACTCTGTTAACATCTTAAAAATATCGAATATAGCCGTTATATTGGGGTCAATACAACGTGGACCTACATAGGCCTTATTTGTGGTAAGCCATTACCATATTCAAATTCGAAACTTGAAATAAACGGTGAATAATGTAGCTAAAATCATCAAAATATCGTATATAAGGAAGTGCCGTTAAATTGGAGCTGTGCAAAGACCTGGATCAGCATAGAGAGCTTTCTGTCACAGGCTGTAGCATCCATTACGAACTTCAAATACCACATTTCAAACAATTTCGGTGGGTATTGTACCTAAAATCGTCAAAATACCGAATATGGGGAGGTACTGATATATAGGGCCTATACGAAGACCTGGACCCGCACAGACAATTTTATGTCACAGACTGTAGTATTCATTACGTACTTCAAATTACAATTTTCAAACAATTCCGGTGAATAATGTCGCTAAAATCATCAAAATACCGAATATAGGGAGGTACCGTTATAGGGGGGCTATACGAAGACGTTGACCTGCACAGACAATTTTCTGTCTTAAGGTGGAGTACCCATTTTGAGCTTCAAGTACCAAATTTGAAACAATTCCCGTGAATAATGTCGTTAAAATCACCAAAATACCGAATATCAGGAGGGGGCTATACGAAGAAATGGACTTGCACAGACAATTTTCTATCTTAGACTGTAGTATTCATTACGAACTTCAAATACCAATTTTCAAACAATTCCGGTGAATAATGTCGCTAAAATCATGAAAATACCGAATATAGGGAGGTACTGATATATGGGGCCTATACGAAGTCCTGGACCCGCACAGAAAATTTTCTGTCACAGACTGTTGTATTCATTACGAACTTCAAATTACAATTTTCAAACAATTCCGGTGAATAATGTCGCTAAAATCATCAAAATACCGAATATAGGGAGGTACCGTTATAGGGGGGCTATACGAAGACGTTGACCTGCACAGACAATTGTCTGTCTTAGGGTGTAGTACCCATTTTGAGCTTCAAGTACCAAATTTGAAACAATTCCCGTGAATAATGTCGTTAAAATCACCAAAATACCGAATATCAGGAGGGGGCTATACGAAGAAATGGACTTGCACAGACAATTTTCTATCTTAGACTGTAGTATTCATTACGAACTTCAAATACCAAATTTGAAACAATTCCCGTGAATAATGTCGTTAAAATCATCAAAATACCGAATATAGGGAGGTGCCGTTATATGGGGGCTATATGAAAACGTGGACCTACATGGCCCATTTACGAACTTAACCTGCCTACTGGAAAAATAGACATGTGTGCAAAATTTTAGCCATCTATCTCAATTCATTCGAAAGATAGCGTGATTACAACAGGCAGACAGACGGACAGACGGGCAGACGGACAGACAGACAGACAGACGGATATCGCTAAATCGACTTAGAATTTTATCAAGAATATATATACTTTGTTGGGTCTGACATGAGTATTTCGAGGAGTTACAAACGGAATGACAAAGTTAATATACCCTCCATAGTATGGTGGAGGGTATAAAAGAATTGATAAACTATCAGAAAATGGCTAAGAAGGCTTTTAACTAATTTTGAGGAAAAGTCGTATGTGATTTATTTAGAAGAGTAGTGGGAGGTCTTGTTTTTCTCCCGACAAAAATTTTACGATCAGAAAATGATCTCATTTTCCAGCTTTTTAATCACGCAACACGATCAGAAAATACTAGAATGTGATTAAACATTTCAAAAAAATTCTGACTGGGTACAACTTTATCTAAACCTACATGATTTACCCTGGATCTAATAAACGCAGTGCGAATCTGCAATAGTATAAATGCGCCATTAATGATATTCTTTAAATTCAAAGTTATTTAAAATAAGTTCTTTGGTCCTTGATTTTCTTCGATTGGCAATTAATTTTCTATAACGACAATGTTGTTATTATAAATGCTCTCTTCCAGAAATTTAATAAGATGTTGTCAATAAAAAACAAACATTAACATATAAATACACAAGGTTACCTTCGTAATTCTACCATGTATTGTGAAAAAAGTTGGCAACAGTGAATTTGTAGAAAAAAAAACAATCCTCTCACGAGAGCTGATTTTACATGCCTACAAACAAACATACGTTCATGTATCCATGCGGACGACGCACAGTCTGTTGTTTATTTGTTGTTCTTTCAACTGTAATATGTCTGTGCAGTTGATTGTACAGGCTAGCTGTTAAAAGACTCTGTTGTGCCGGATCAAATCAGCAGATATGCTGGGTGTCTGTTCACAGCTTAGTTTTTTCGGGGAATGTGTGGATTTTAGTTCTTTTAATAAATTAAAAGTTGAATTTATCAGTTTTATCCACCGGTAAGTCTAATTTTGTTTTTGGAAATAAGCATTAAGTATTTAAATAGAGTTAAATATTTGAAATGTGCATACATACAAAATATTCTGGCTTTATGATTTGTTTACCGAATCGAAATATCTGCTTATTTGATTCTCTTTTGAACAATTTGTTGAGTACGGTTGCTTGCGAACGGAATTAAGAGAGAATATAAATACGTTGTTCGTATGTTTGCATAACATTAGCAGTAATTTTTATTTTGTTAACATTTTGTGGTGAATTTGTGTTATTTTATTTTACAGTCAAATTGTTTTGTTCACCGACATATCTAACAAACGTAAACAACGAATATATCATACCAAGTTTAGACAGTACATACAGTGAAGTCAACATACACTTTACGATTTTGACCAATAGGCAACCATAATTTAACCAAATTTTATGAGTGTATTTAAAGCATTAAAAACCAAGTTTATTTATAAACAAGTAAAAAGCAATAAGTTCGGCCGGGCCGAACTTTGAATATGGAATATGAATATAACGATATCGTTAACCTTTATAGAGAATTATCTGTCAAGGAATAAAGTGCTCATAAAGAACGTACGGACGGACAGGGCTAAATCGTCTTAGAATTTTACGCTGATCAAGAATATATATATACTTTGTTAGGTCTAAAATGATTACTTCGATGATTTACAAACGGAATGACGAACTTAATATACCCTCCATACCATGTATGGTGGAGGGTATAAAAAGGAAACGTTGAAAAAGGGGAACATTCTCTGAAAATGAAAAATCGAAAATAAACTTATATTTCAGTTAAAAATATAATAAAAAAAATACGAAAAGAAAATAAATCATACGGAGAAATCGCCGAAACTTGTAACATAAGCTTTTCAACTGTGCAAACTGTTGTAAGGAATTATAATAAAAGCGGTACAACTGAAAATAGAGCGCGATCTGGTAGACCTGAAAATTTGTCCAAACGAAATAATAGCAGTATTCTCAAGAAAGTACGTCAGGATAAAAATATATGTGCTGCGATATTGGCGGAACATGTGGAAAAATATTCGAAAAAGATCGTCCCTCCGAGATCTGTAAGAATTCTGCTACATTAAAATGGCTTTAGAAGCAAGTAGGAAAGCTAGAAAACTTCGACTAGAGTTTGCAAAGATACATATTGACAAGGGAATTAATTATTGGAGTCACGCTCTATTTATCGACAAAAGTAAATACTACATTTTCGAAAGTGTGATTGTTGGGGAGGGGCGTTAATTGGGGCTTCTGTAATTTTTATAGAAAGTCCTTTGGTCCCATATCTGTAGGGTCCTGTACACATATGTAGTGTAGTATGCAGACCATCAGGCTAGCATGATCTTGACTCACGTCGCGACGTGCAGCCTGGTATGCTAAGTTCCACCGATACGAGATTTTGTATTACGTTTAAAGATGTGCGTTCAATAGCAGCTTGGAATCATGGCAAGGTATATTAATGTCAAATTATAGGGAAAACGACGGAAGGATTCTAGTGCGGCTCTGGCATCCTTTTATGATTTGTCACAAAATACGTCATGTGAGGAATTCGAGCTGCTTGTGTACCCACTCCTCATAGCAGTTTTGAGTGTACTTTTTGACCCGCTTGTAATTAGAATTAAAGCTTCTCATCATTCAGATGGACCAAATCACAACTTTAGTGGGGGAGAATCCCCGAATGGTTTCTCATCGGAGAAAACCAAATTCCGCAGTTCATCACTTTCGGCCACGCGAAGTAACGCTTTATTTTTTTCTTGAGTCTATTTTCTTTCTGTTGCGGTGTAAGTTCTTACACTTTTAGGAGCTCATTTTTCAACATTTGCGGAATGGAATATTGCAATAGGTTAAGCTCACTAGCCATTTTCGGCTACTGCGACGCGGGTTTCGATCAAGTGGCTTCTTTACATTTCGAACTACTGTTCTTATTATTTTCTGCTGATCTTGCTGTTTTCTTCCGTCCACTCCCTTGACGCCGGGCCACGGTAACGTGCGATGGTACGAGACACCAAAGGTTTATTCACATTTAATTGCTGGAGTGCTCTAACGATAGCCACCTGTGGTTTTCCTGCCAAATATAAAGAAATCACACTATCACGCTTGAATTCCATCACGAATAACTTTTTTCTCTGGAAAATTCACACCAAGATGCTTTTGTACGCTTGTAAACATTTAATGAGCTGTCACTGGAATAATTTTAACAGCTGTCGGACGAGTGGCTTATAAATGACAGCAATCTGAAGTTGGTTGCAGTTTTTTCACCTTACCCCGTATATCATATGTTTGCAGGAGATTGCCGCATATAATTTAGCAAGATCCTCTCAAGAGAGCTGTTTCGATATCAAATAAAACCATTTACCAACTTTAAAGTTGAGACCAATTTCGTATAGTTTGCTAAAAATTATAGCTTGATTACCATTTAGACAACAATTATATTAAGAACAAGTTTCAACAAGTCCTAAAATAATATAAAATCGAATATTTTTTTCTCTTAAGCTCGATTTTGCTCACCTATTTTGTATACGCTTAGGCACATACATACATGCATCCACACGAATGCTGGAATTGTGTTTTTAACATGTATCACGAAACACACCGTTCCTCCTACAGTCTGTTATTCTGTTCATCCAACAGAAGTACGAATGTCTGTGCCGTGCAATGTACAGACTTGCTGTTATATGACTCTGTAGCGTTCTTTCAAATCCTCCGACATGCTGGGTAGACACTACCCAGTTTTGTTTACAGCTTAGTTCTTTCGTTGCATTCGCAGTGTGCATTTGTAAATTTTCATACTTTTATGTAATCAAAAGTTGGATTATTCCTAGTCAGTTTTACTGCCATGTAAGTGAAACTTTGTTATTTCGTTTTTGTAAATAACATTACATTTAAATAAATTGAATTAAATCCATATGTTTGATGTGTGTACCTACAACATGTTTTGTTCAATGCTTTTGTTTACTGAATACCGAAATGTCTGGCTATTCGATTCTCTTTTGAACCATTTGTTGAGATGAACAATAGTGGTTGTTTGCGAACAGTGCTGAGAGAGAGAAAACGTTGAACGTATGTATGTATGTCCGCATGTACATTAAAAGTGTGCATAACCTTAACTATATAGATTTTTGTTTACATTTTGAGGACAAGTTTTGTTGTTTTGTATACCCTCCACCAAAAAAGGTATGGAGGGTATATTAAGTTCGTCATTCCGTTTGTAACTCATCGAAATAATCATTTTAGACCCAACAAAGTATATATATTCTTGATCAGCGTAAAATTCTAAGACGATGTAGCCCTGTCCGTCCGTCTGTTGTAATCACGCTACAGTCAAAAGGAATTGAGATAGGAAGCTAAAATTTTGCACAGATCTCTCTTTTGCATGCAGGCAGGTCAAGTTCGAAGATGGACTATATCAGTCCACGATATGGTATAGCCCCCATATAACGGTACCCCCCGATATTCGGTATTTTAATGATTTTAGCCACGTTTTTTAACGGAATTGTCTGAAATTCCACACAAAGAGTTCCTTGTGACTACTTTACCGCCTGAAAGAGAATTGTCTATATAGGTCCACGATATCGTATAGCCCCCATATAACGGTACCCCCCGATTTTCGGTACTTTCATGATTTCAGCAACAATTTTCAACGGAATTGTCTGAAAATCCACACAAGGAGTTCTTTGTGAGTACTTTATCCCTTGGCAGAGAATTATCAATAAAGGCCCACGATATCGTATATAATGGTACCACCCGATATTCCGTATTTCCATGATTTTAACCACATTTTTCAAGGGAATTGTCTGAAATTCCACACAATAAGTTCCTTGCAAGTACTTTTCCCCCTGAAAGAGAATTTGCTATATAGGTCCACAATATCGGATATCCCCCATATAATGGTACCTTACGGTATTCGGTGTTTTTAGGATTTTAACAGAATTTTCAATAGATTTTATTTTTTGCAAAATTTCCTAATTCATTCCAAATGGTGGAGGGTATTCAAAGTTCGTCCCGGCCGAACTTACTGCTTTTTTACTTGTTATACCCTCCACCATACTATGGAGGGTATATTAACTTTGTCATTCCGTTTGTAACTCCTCGAAATACTCGTATCAGACCCAACAAAGTATATATATTCTTGATCAGCGTAAAATTCTAAGTCGATTTAGCGATGTCCGTCTGTCTGTCTGTCTGTTGTAATCACGCTATCTTTCGAATGAATTGAGATAGGTGGCTAAAATTTTGCACACATGTTTATGTTTCCAGTAGTTCGTAAATGGGCCATGTAGGTCCACGTTTTCATATAGCCCCCATATAACGGTACCTCCCTATATTCGATATTTTGATGATTTTAGCGACATTATTCACGGGAATTGTTTCAAATTTGGTATTTGAAGTTCAAAATGGATACTACACCCTAAGATGGAAAATTATCTCTGCAGGTCGTAATTATTTTTTTCAGTTTTAAATGATTTGCTTTATTCACTTTTATAAACTAAAAATAAAAATACAAAAATAATTTTGACGGAAAAATATATATTGAAAACTAAAATGACCCAATTTTTGCTTGGTCAAAACTAAAGCATCTTTTTTATTTTTTATTTTAAAATAATTAAATTTTGGCTAGTAATCGATAGCATCCATTATTTTTGATAGCAGCTGCACACCTACGAGGCATTGAATCTATAACACGGTCAGTTTGATCCTTGGGTATGCTTTACCAAACACCCTGAATTCTTTGGTAAATGTTGTGTTTATTTGTTTCCGAATCTTGCGAATCTTGATCCTCCTGTCTACGATACTCCAAAGGTTTGCTATGGGGTTTAGGTCAGGTGATTTTGCAGGCCATGACACAACACCGATTTTTGACTCCCGCAACCAACCATTGACAAGTTTTGATGTTTGTTTTGGATCATTGTCGTGGTGAAACACCCAAATGAACCGAATATTTTCCTCAGCGAAAGGGAACAACATGATGTCCAACACATCTTTGTAAACAATCTGATCCATAACTTCCTTTTTTCATAGAAAGAGAAACAGCGCCAAACCATTTTTGACCCTCCCTCATGCTTCACTGTACCCTTGCAACACTGCGGCTTGCCATTTTTAAATTTTTTGGGCAGTACTTAAAAACGAAAACAAACACGTGCTGTTGTAAAAAAACTTCTCAAAAATTATTTATGACAAGCGAAATTGTTGAAGGAAGCTAAAATCGATAAATATAACAGTAAAAACAACTGAAATTTCAGCGATCATATGAATGTACAACAGAGTTGCTTTTGTTTTGTCCAAGCCAAAATCGGGTTAATTATACCCTACATTGTTTGTAACAGGCAAAAGGAAATGAGATAGACCCATAGTTCCTTTTGATGATCTGCATAGAATTACATTCTGAGTCTATTTATGCATGTCCGCCCGTCTGCCTGTCCATGTAGTTTTGTGACCAAAGTACTGTTCTCATTTATTACCCGATCCAGATGAACTTTTGCACAAATCATTTGTTTGGCTATTGAATTGGGGGTGGTAAAAATTTAGATATAGCTCCCATATATATCTTCGTCCGATTTACGTTTTATAGTGCACCAAACGTGTAATATCAGCCCGAATAGTATGGAATTTTGCACATACAACCAAATTAGACCTGAAAATAAGTATGCCAAATTTGATCGAAATCGGTTCAGATATAGCTATAGCTCCAATATATATTGTTCATCCGATTTGTTATTTTAGTCCTCCGCAGCCGTAATATGCACTCTGTAACAACAATATTTGGGGAAATATATCAAATACAGCTCAGAAATACCTTTGCTAAATTTTATAGAGATCGGTTCGGTTTTAAGTTTTTTACAAAACTTCTCAAAACTGATTTATGACAAACGAAATAATTGTTTTTATTAAAAAAAGTTTCTAATTTCCTTAAGTTTTAAAATTTTAATTTTCTTAATTTGTAATTTCAGTTGATTTAGTTATGGCGGCCAGTGTATATGGGAGCTTTATCTTAATTTGAACCGATTTTCACCAACTCCAATAGGGGTCAACATTTACAATTTGATTGGAAAATAAACATTTTCTTGTAAAATGTTAGTGGGACAGGATATATGAACTTTTGCCGTTATTGTAGCAAAAGTTGACAACAATGGACTTGTATGAAATATAAACACAATCCTCTCATGTGAGACGTGCCTACAAACATACCTTCATGTATCCATGAAAACGACGAGTTTTGTTTTAACATATTCGGAAATCTACGGTCTGTTATAAATTTGTTTGTGGTATATCTGTGCAGCGAATTGTACAGACTATCTGTTAAAACGCTCTGTTGTGCTGGATCAAACCAACAGACACGATGTGTGTCTACCCACTTTTGTTAACAGCTTAGTTCTTTCGGTGAATTCGTCGTGTGAATTTGTGAAATTTTAATTCTTTTGATAAATGGAAAGTTGAATTATTCTGAATCAGTTTTACCCAACTAATGTAAGAGAGAATTTAGTTTGTTTTAAGAAATAAAATATTCCATATTTTTCTACAACTTAATATTTAATAGGTACCTACATACAAAATGTTCGGACCTATTGATTTGTTTACTGAATCGAAATGTTTGGTTATTTGATTCTCTTTTAAACCATTTGTTGAGTATGGTTATTTGCGAACCGAGTCGAGAGAGAATGTGAAACGTTGTTCGTGTATGTACGTGTACATAACCTCAGCAATGATAATTTTGTTTTGTTAACAGTTTGTGGTGAATCTATTTAACATTAAAATTGGTTCGCCCGCAGAAATATCTCAAAACATAAACAACTAATAGGTATATCATACCAAGTTCACATGGTGTAAATTATTTAATTTTATAAAAAAAAAATAAAATTTGGGAAAAAAAATGAAAATCTTGAATGTACAAGGATACTTTTTAATACCCTCCACTATAAATAGTATGGAGGGTATATTAAGTTCGTCATTCCGTTTGTAACTCGTCGAAATAATAATCTTAGACCCAACAAAGTATACATATTCTTGATCAGCGTAAAATTCTAAGACGACTTAGCACTGTCCGTCCGTCTCTAAAGAATTCTCTTTATATATGTATATTCTATTCTATCTATATATATATATATATTCTATTCTATTCTATTCTATTCTATATATATTCTATTCTATTGTATGAAATTGTACACAAGGAGTTCTTAACGATATAGCCCCCATATATCGGCACCTTCCGATATTAGATATTTTAAAGATTTTAACAGAATTTTCAATGGATTTTATTTTATTTATTTTTTATTTTTTTTTTTTTTTTTTTTTGAGAATTTTCTAATTCCAAATGTTGGAGGGTATTCAAAGTTCGGCCCGGACGAACTTACTGCTTTATTACTTGTTATACCCTACACCACATAGTGGTAAGGGTATTATATCTTTGTACATTTGTTAGTAACTTCTTGACCATGATCGGATCAGGTTAAGATATAGCTCCCATTGATTTCGGGTTAACGGTGCACTAAATAGCCAATTTCAGTCAAAATGACCTAAATTTTGGAACATCCGACCGAATTCAGTCTAGAAGCAAGTAAATTAAATTTATAGTTCCCATATATATATATATATATATATACAGTGTGAGTTGAAAACACTGACTTTGGACATTCCAACAGGACTCAGCACCATCGCACTCAGCACGCGCCACCCAAGAATGGTTACAAATGAGGTTCCTCGCTGCATTTCCAGCGCAGAATGGCCACCAAAATCTCCGGATACCAATACGTTGGACTATTGTGTCTGAAGTATTTTGGAAAGCAAGGTTGGCAATAAAAAATACCTCAAGCAAGCGCTTCGCCGGGAATGAGCCTAAATACCCCAGAGCAACATACGGCAGCGTGTGACGGTTTCATTGGGCGTTTGAAGGCCATAATTCGTGCCAAAGGTGACAATTCGAACAAATCTACACTTATCTAGCATATGATGTCCGTCATCAAATATCATTCTTCTGGAGTGCATATTACGCTTGTGAGGGACTTAAAACCACAAATCTGATGAAATATATATGGGAGCTATAGCTATTTGAACCGATTTTCTCCAAATTTGATTTACATAAATTCGGTGGGTTGTGGACTTTTATTTGCCATTTCGTGTACAATTAACCCGAAATCGGTTGTCAATATATGGGAGCTATATTTAAATCTGATCCGATTATCACCAATATCAATAGGGTTTGTCCTTGGGTCAAACAAATATTGTTTACAAAATTTCATCTCAATCGGATAATAAATGTGACCTGTATTTTGTTCACAAGTATCCATGGACAGACGGACTGACATGCATAAATTGACTCAGAAAGTGATTCTATGTAGATCCTCAAAAATTAACTATGGGTTTCCTTATCCATTTTACAAACAAATACACAAAGACATAATATAATATAATACTGGAACACAAAACGCTTGTGAGCACTTAGTCATTTCGAGCGAGTTTACATGTGATGTAACAGGTTGACGAATTGACTTCACAGATGCTCGAGAATTCATATAATAATCTGTTCAGGTGGAATTGATGAACGGAGATTCGATGGCTTCGACGGTGTTGAGATTCAGTTTCTTAACGATTTGTAGATAATCGGGAACTCTGTTAAAGGACGTGGGGGATCATGAAGTTCGGGTTATGGATGATCCGAGGATAACCAAGAATTTTGTAAAACGTCGGCGACCACGACGATGCTGTGTTTCGGGTTGCAGACGGTTTGAAGGCAATCGAGAACTCTGATAAATGGTCGTCGGGTGTCCGGTGCTCGAAGGTTAGTTGGTCGGGCTACGACAGGTCTAAGACTGCCTACACGTTACTACTCTAAATTTCGGTTGGGCAGCGAGCCCGAAGCTCCTTTGTCAGAAACAGTCGAAAAAGATGTTCCCATCTAACAGTTCCAGCTCCTGACGACAGTAAATTATTTCAAAACCAGTAAAGAAAGTCCTAAAGTCGGGCGGGGCCGATTTTATGATACCTCACACCACTTTGCTAATTTAGTTGAGCTTTAGTTGAGTTGATTGATTATAATTATAATTTAAAATTCAAAGGACTAAATATGCCGAAGATTTTGTATATTTTAAATTCGGACTTGTATTGTCCATTTGGTGCAAAATTAATTTGAAATCAGATAAAGATATATATGGGAGCTATATCCAAATCTGAACCGATCTCGATAAAATTTAACAAAGGTATTTCTGAGCTGCATTTGATATATTTCCCCAAATATTGTTGTTACGGAGTGCATATTACGGCTGTGGGCAACAAATATAACAAATCGGATGAACAATATATATGGGAGCTATAGCTATATCTTCACCAAATTTGGCATACTAGCTTCTAGATTCAATTCGGTCGTAAGTAAAGATTTATCCCATTTGGACAAATATTAGACGTTCGGTGGAAAATAAAAGGTAAATCGGACGAAGTTATATATGGGAGCTATATCCAAATCTGAACCGATCTCGATAAAATTTAACAAAGGTATTTCTGAGCTGTATTTGATATATTTTCCCAAATATTGTTGTTACAGAGTGCATATTACGGCTGTGGAGGACAAAAAAAATCGGATGAACAATATATATGGGAGCTATAGCTATATCTGAACCGATTTCGATCAAATTTGGCATATTTATTTTCAGGCCTAATTTGGTTGTATGTGCAAAATTCCATACTATTCGGGCTGATATTACACGTTTGGTGCACAATAGAAAGCAAATCGGACGAAGTTATATATGGGAGCTATATCTAAATTTTTACCGATTATCTCCAATTTCAATAGGGTTCGTCCTTGGGCCAAGCAAATGTTGTTTGGAAATTTTCATCTCAATCGGATAATAAATGCGACCTTCATTTTGTTCAAAGAATACATGGACAGACAGACGGACTGACATGCATAAATCAACTCAGAAAGTGATTCTATGCAGATCATCAAAAGGAACTATGGGTCTATCTCGTTTCCTTCTGCCTGTTACAATCAAATGCACAAAGACATAATAACCTGATCACCTTGTGGTATCTATATCTATAAAAGAGGAAAATGTTTGTACGTTTGTTTGTTTGTTTGTTTGTTTGTAATTTATGGACTCGAAAACTGCTGAATAGATTTTTCTGAAAATTTCCATATATACTGCAACATCGCCTGAAAGTAACATAGGCTATATACATTTTTGAATTTCCACTTGGAACTGGAGATATAGCATCAGAATCGGAGGTACCTCCCAAAAATTTGGATTTTATATGCACATATCTATTTATCGGTTAAAGATACAGTCTCCAAATTTGGAATGTGTAACGGAATTTGGAACAAAAATAAGTTTGCTAAATTATATTGTAATCGGTTCAGATTTGGATATAGCTCCCATATATATTTTCGACCGATTTCGTTCATTTGATGCCTCAAACACAATATGAATGTTCGATTCCAATGAAATTTGGAATATGTGACGGGATTTGATCCGAAAATAAATTTGTCAAATTATATTGAAATCGGTTCAGATTTGGATATAGCTCCCATATATATTTTCGGCCGATTTCAAGCATTTGATGCACCAAACACGCTATGTATCCCCAATTTCAATGAAATTTGAAACGTGTGATAGATTTTATCTAAAAAAAATTATTTCCCAAATTATATTGAAATCGGTTCAGATTTGGATATAGCTCCCATATACATTTTCGGCCGATTTCATGTATTTGGTGGACCAAACAAGATATGTATGTCCAAATTTAATGAAATTTAAAATAAGTAACGGAATCGGGAGCAAAAATGAATTTTTCAAATTATATTGAAATCGGTTCAGATTTGGATATAGCTCTCATATATATTTTCGACCGATTTCATGTATTTGATGCACCAAACACGCTATGTATCTCTAATTTCAATGAAATTTGAAATTTGTAGCGGAAATTAAAACAAATATACATTTGTCAAATTATATTAAAATCGGTTCAGATTTGGATATAGCTCTCATATATATTTTCGACCGATTTCATGTATTTTATGCACTATTCACGATATGTATGTTCGATTCCAAAGAAATTTGGAATATGTAACGGGATTTTGATTAAAAAATAAATTAGTCAAATTATATTAAAATCGGTTCAGATTTGGATATAGCTCCCATATATATTATCCGCCGATTTCACATATTTGATGCACATTTGACAAATTATATTCAAATACGCTCAGATGTGATTATAGCTCCATATATATACTCAGCCGATTTCACATATTTGATGCACCCAAAGCGAGAGAGACAAAATCTGGCACCGGCAAAAATTGCCAAATTATATTGAAATCAGTTGAGGTTTAGATATAGCTAACATATATATTTCGGCCGATTTCATACATATTATGCACCAAACACGATATATATGACCGATTCCAATGAAATTCAGAATGTGTGGCGGAATTTTGTTATAATAATAAATGTGATAAATTAATTGGAAATTAGTTAAGATTTGGATATAGCTCCCATATATATATTCTCGGCCGATTTCACATATTTGACGCACCAATTTCAATGAAATATGAAAGGTGTGGCGGAGTTTGGTGTAAAAGTAATTTTTTTAAAATTATATTTAAATCGGATCAGATTGGGATATTTTTTTAATAAGAACCATTGACCCACAACGCCTTAGGCTAACACTAAAAAACAACACAACAATTTATTTGAAATACGCTTATTACGGCGAAGTATGTTGCTATCTCGAATTCACTAATAGCAATAGAAATGCCACTCTACTTAAAAAAATTGCAGTTTCCTGCACGCTTGGTATTTGCTATGAAATAAATAAATCCAAAGGACAAACCCTTCGTGTATGCATGCCATGTTACTGCTTTTGTAATGATTTTGTTTATTAACGCATTAAATTAGTGCAATATTTTTTTTAATTTTTAAATTAGTTTTTCTTTATCCAACATATATTCGTAAATAAAATGTTGAATGCATATAAAATCAAAAGGGGTAGCGAAGCGCACCGGGTTCAGCTAGTAGGGTATAATCACAAAGTACACTTTAGGCAAGCTCCCTGCAGTAGCGAGCATGTTATTGGCAGAAACAGTGTGGTTTATTTGATTTTGTTTGCGTATGTGTACGTAAAGAAAGAAGAAATGTTAAACACAGTTTCATAATGCCTAAATTTCTATTTATCACTTTCTCTGCTTATTTGATAAAAGTTTTGTTGTCTTTTGTAAGAAAACTGTAAAAACTTGTAGAATGACAAAATTGCCTTTTTAAATAAAAACAGGAATATCCCGCTTTTCAACTTTTTTCCTCAAAATACTCTTATATTGATCAACCATTTTCACAGAAAAACAAATAATTTTGCTCAAAAAAAATATATCCTGGAATTTTGTAAAAGAATCTATTACTTGGGAAAAACTCGGTTATCGTATTAATATGTTGACATTCTTCTCTCTTCTGTAACTCAGGAAATATCTGTTACGGAGACATTTAAACATTCCTGCCTGCTTTAATGATTTTCATGTATTTTTTTTTTTTTTTTTGTATGTTTTAGTTTCATCTGGAACGATGTCTTTACTCAACGCATGCCGTTTATGCAAAAATATTTGCGACAATTCTATATGTCTTTTTGATGAACTAGGTAGTTTCACAGAGCCTTATCACACCACCATTAAGTTTTTTCCACCATCGGTAAGTATTTGTAAAATATATTAATATTTATGTTATAGAAAATGTACATGATCGCGAAGTTTATAAACCTGAGGACCCTAACGACATTAATATAACTCAAAATACACAATTGTTATCGATCAATGATCGATCATTTTGATCATCTACAATCTTTAACTTACATGATTGTAGGGTTTAAGAAATATCAAAAAAAAATATTAAGCGCTACATGGCTAAACTCAAGCTTTAGATTTTTGAGGGCCCATTTTAAATCAAGAGAGGTGGTAGTTTCAAATAGATTTACACATTTTGTTCACGTGACTCCATAATACCCAAAACGAATCAGTAGGGAAAAGTCAAAGTCGGGCGGGCCGACTATACACTATTTGGGCTGGTATTAGCCATTATTTGCACAATGAACCTGAAATCGATCTCGATAACATTTGATAAAGATCTATTGATCTATAAGATATCTGGTACCAAATATCATTGTTGTCGAATGCATATTACGAATGTGAGGGACTTAAACACCAAATCGGATGAAACATATATATGGGAGCTACAGCTATATCTGAACCGATTTTCACCAAATTCGATGTACTTGCTTCTAAACTGAATTCGGTCGGTTGTACCAAAATTCAGGGCTTTTGTACGACTATTGGCCATTTGGTGCACAATTAACCCGAAATCGGTTGAAGAAATATATATCATTGTTGTCGAATACATATTACGAATGTGAGGGACTTAACCCCAAATCGGTTGAAGATATATGGGAGCTATATCTGATCAGAATATCACCAATTTCAATAGGGTTCGTCCTTGGGCCAGGGAAACATTTTTTTAGAAAATTTCATCTCAATCGGATAACAAATGTGACCTGCATTTTTTTCACAAGAATACATGGACAGACGGACTGACATGCATAAATCGACTCAGAAAGTGATTCGATGAAGATCCTCAAGAGTAACTATGTGTCTAGCTCGCTTCCTTCCCCATGTTACAAACAACTGCAACAAAGATATAATACCCTTACCACTATGTGGTCAAGGGTATAAAAATGAAATCAGAACAAAGTGCCTGTAGTTTTGGGCACAATGTGAGATAAAAAACTGCAACAAAGTCAAACGCCATAATGCTCTGCGGTTGATCGACACTTTGGTATTTTTTAGTGCCAACCTTGCTTTCCAAAATACTCCAGACACATTAGTAAATCGGATTGGTATCCAGAGATTTTGGTGGCCATTGTACGCTGGTAATAAAGCGGGGAACCTTTTTTGTATCCATTCTTGGGTGGCGTGTGATGAGTGCGAATATAATTTCTCGATAATATTCGGCATTTATTCTGATGCCATGGTCGATTAATACGAGCGGAGAGTGACCATCGGGTGTTATGACGGACGACATCATCACCATGACCGGCGCTTGAGTTCTGGTGGCCAACCCAAGGTGCACATTTTCAGCTGACCTCTTTGCAAGTAAACAAGAGCGGATAATTGGGTTTGTTTACAAACTGCTAAACAACGAATGTTTTCTCATCGGAGAAAGCCAAATTCGGCAGTTCACCCCCTTCGGCCAAGCGAAGCAACTCTTTAGCTCTTTTGAGTCTATTTTCTTTCTGTTGCGGTGTAAGTTCTTGCACTTTTTGGAATTTCAATGGCTTTACCCCGAACTCATTTTTCAATGTTTGCCGAATGGAATATTGCGATATGTTCAGCTCACGAGCCATTTTTCGGCCACTGCGGCGCGGTTTTCGATCAAGTCGCTTCTTTTCTTTTCCTACCATTTCTGCTGATTTTGCTATTTTCTTCCATCCACTTCCTTGACGTCGGGCTACCCTACCAGTAAAACGTCAACGAGCAATGGTACGAGACACTAAAGATTCATTTACATTTAAATGCTGGTGTTCTCTAACGATAGCCGATTGTAGTTTTCCAGTCAAATATAAATAAATCACACTATCACGCTTGAATTCCACCGCGAATAACTTTTTTCATTGAAAATCCTCACCAAAATGCTTCTGCCTTCCCAGAGAGTGCCACCAAACTAAACCACCATAAGTCAAAATCGGACGAACGATTGAGTCATATAACCATTTGAAGATATACGGTTTCTGTCCCCAGCTCCTTCCTATGGAGTTTTTGCAGGAGTAGAATGCTATTAAGGCTCTCTGTTTCTCTTTCAGTTCAAACGCTGGCCGAGAATGGTACCGAAATACTGGGCTTCAGACGAAAGATTCAATGTGGCGCCATCCAGCGATGGTAGTTAAAATTCTGAGTAGTTAATATTCTGTTTTAGATGGCCGCGCGCCCATCTGGAAATTTTCACAAGAGCTGCTTGTAATGTTAATAAAAAATTTTAGTAAAAATATTGTACTTGAAAATATCTTTAGTTCAGTTTTTTAAAATTTTCAACATTGTAAGATTTCAGAATTATAATAATACTAGCTGGCCCGGTCCGCGTTGCCGGCCCGTACTTTTAGTCTTTAAAGCATAATAAATCAAAGATCTGACTTATGTACCCGGCACAATTTTGATTATAAGTAATGACTCCATTATAATGACTCCAATTTTGATTATAAGTAATGACTTGATTATGAGTAATGACTCCATGATTAAGTATAAATTAGTATTCAAAAAAATTATAATTACCGTCGGTTTTAGATATTTTTAATGGCCTGATCTTATTTTTCAGCTATAGGCTTTAATTTGAGTGTTAAATACCTATATGATAAAGAACATCTATAATAGCCCCATGTGAAAATTCAGCTCAATTTTTGATATTGTAAAAAGCATTCAAATGAGCTATAATTTGAAATTTGTATTTCCAACATTTAAAATCCCGTACTGCGTGGTATTCAGTTTTGTCCACCTCATACTTGAAGGCAGAATGTTGTCAGAATAGCCAAAAAAAAAACTCTTTTGCTCCGATTACCGTAAGATGGGCATTAATTGTTTGTCATTTAAATTGTTTGGTGGAGATCCAATAAAGTTACTTTATAATTTCGTATTTTTTCATGTTTCTGCCACAATTTCCGACTGAATGAGTCCCAGATTGATATTTCGGAGTTTATTTCATATAGACGTACATCCCAAATCTATGTTCCCAACCAATATTCTCTTGGGGGTTACAAATTCAATAGAATACCAAATTTTCTTTTCTGACCACACATTGGTTGGGAAAGTGGACTTGGGGGTATACTAATGTGGGGACTATACTTAAATAAATTCCTATGAGGATAATTATCTGTAAGATGATTTTCTACCCCAGGGTTTTTTACCCCAGGTAGCCTCAAGACTAAGATGCGCACTTTTCCGAAAAATAAAAATTTATAAGAAGAGGTTTTCTTCCCCCTTAGAAACAAAGATGTCAAATAAGGGTCAAAAAATGAAAAAAGTGACCAAGACCCCGAAAATACCATAAATCATATGATGGTGATACTAAAACGTGATAATATTTTGCAAAGATGGTTTCTTCTTAAATTATCAACATAAGCTAAAATTAGTACGAAAAAAATGGTTAAAATTTAGAATATACTTGAAATCGGGTTGTTCCGTTATCGGGGATTATGACCCATATCATGACCTGGCAAAGCGATTAAAGGTATCTTGAATGTTTAGGTAGAATTTCTATTTTGCGTTCTTTATAGTCGGTATTTGACTGATTGCAGTCCCAATGTAGTTTGCATTTTGTGTTCTCATTTGACAATTTATTGTCATATGAAAGAAGCAGGTCCACTTTTTGAAATTAACCCCATAACGCTTCTTCGGTCATTTTTGTTTGTTTAAATGTATTCGCATCTTCCAGCTGAAGAACGATGTAGGTCCTGGAGTAGAAAGCATTTAACATCGTATTGCGCCCTCATTTCATTTTTAATATTATTCATTCAGAATTCAAACCAATAAAAAAATGTACACTTCAATATAGAAAAAAGAAAAAGAATCTTCAACTGGTTCGCTGATTTTTTTTGCGGCAAACTTTTAAGAGTGATTGCGAAGTTTGTCGGTAAAATGTACAATTATTTTGAAATTCGATTCCATTGAAAAATTGTAGATTTTTCCCGATTTTAGAATTTTCATATAAAGCGACAACGGATAAAATTGTTATTTATAGATTTTATGTATTTATTGGATATTACGAATAAATACATAAAATCTATAAATAACAGATTTATCACACATCATATTAGAATTCCAAAAAAAAAAAACTCTACAAATGTACATTGGAAAATAGTAAGTCAAAATGGAAAAAAATATGCAATATAAAACATTACTATTGTACATTTTAAAAGTCAAAATGAAAATGTTCAAATTTCACATTTTTACGCGATTTTTTTCGATTTTATTCTTTTCTGCCAAGAGGCAATTCCGAATTTGTCTAAATCGTTAAAATCAGACCGGCGGTCTTTATGTTATAAGAGTAGTAACTAACACAACTTTCTTTTACATATAGATAGATAGATAGATTTAAAAGTAGGCGCGTTCTTCAGCCCCCAAATAAGTACTTAGGGTTGGATGGGAAGCCAACAGCATCTCGTGTAATAATTCTCAAACCGATATCTTCACTATTTTGGCAAATTTAAAGATTTTAGATAAATCGTATTAGTGGGAGTAAAAGGAGGCGTGGTCAATTTTTTTTTTTTAAACCTAACTCGGGGTTTGTCGAACGTTTGTACAAAAAATTATGCAAATCGGTCCAGCCGTTTCCAACTGATTCCGTTACCAACAAACAACAATTGATTTTTATATATATAGATAATTCTTAATAAATATTCCCAAACCGTTATCTTTTTTAATATAGTTTCTAGAAATTGAGGACAACGAACCTGATCCTTTGGCTGTCTTGTGCGAAGAATGTTGGCATCACATTTTCACGTTTAATAATTTTCAAAAAAATGTTATAATCGCCAAAGAGCAGTATCTACAAAATCTCGCTAAAGAATGCACTATTAGCGATAAACAGCTTGTGGCATCTGTCATATCAATCGATGACAACCCTGAACCCCTGAACGAAGTTGAAGGATGCAATGCGGGGGCAGCTTTAAAAGATACCCAAATTAGACCCAGTTTAGATGCACGTTCGGATACAATTTCAATTGCCGGTACGTTAAAAGATAGTTCAGATGAGGAAGACCAAGATCAACAAGCAAGCCGTGAAGTGCCAAATTATGATTGGCAAAATTCGTTTTCCAGTTGGTCCGAAACCGAATTACTTGCAAACGTACAAAGTAGGATCCGTCAAACCGAGTCGTGTGATATTCCCACAACCAGTGCACACAGCTTAGAGGGGAATAGACCCAAAAAGAAAAGAGCAAACGAAAAGGAGCTGGATGATATTATATGTCAGTGGATGCCATCACTGGAGTGCCACATTTGCAAGGAGATTTTCAAAACATTCTCGGTACTGTCCAATCACGTGGCCCAAATTCATCCTAAGGAGAAAATTTCGGTTGAATGTTGTGGCCGTGCATTTCATTTTCGTTGTCGATTGGCTGCCCATTGCCAAATACATATCGATCCGAAGCATTATCAATGTGAGAAATGCGGCCAGTGTTTCACAACGGAAAATCGGATGATGAATCACATGCGGGTTGTTCAATGTGATAATGGCAGGACTCGGCGAACCAAGCTGATGTTATCCCAGCAAAGGGAAGGCAACTATAGTCAAACTGCAAGTTCGAAAGACGGTTCTATTATTGTATTGGATGAGGACAGTAGCGATCTTCAGTCCATAAAATCCAAAGAGGAGGGAGGAAACTCAGTTTTAAACACCCCAGAAAACGAGCCTGAGAAAGAAGAAATCTATGAAGAATTCGAGGAAACAAAATTTGTTATGCAAAGTTCAATTCCCATCGTACCCGAGCTAGGACGAAAAAATCACAGGACTTCCGATGAACTTGATGCCATTATAAGCCAATGGAAGCCCATTCTGGCTTGCAGAATATGCGGCGAAAAGTGTCCAACATTCACCCTATTGTCCCATCACTTTAGCAAACATCATCCAGATACGAAAATGTTTGTAGAATGTTGCGGACATAGATATCGTTTCCGTTGCCAATTGGTGGACCATGCCCATGCCCATCTTAATCCCGAACTCTTTCAGTGTTTCAAGTGTAACAGTAGTTTTTCAACCAAGCAGGCACAACAATATCACACCAAATATGTTGAGTGTCTCAAAGGAAATGTTCGCAAAAAAGCCTCTACAAAAAGGTACAAGCGGGGCAAAACAAAAAAGTTTGCAGATCTCATGATTACACACAGATCTCTAAATCAATCGAATGTGCATGTGTGTCGTAGTTGCAAGAAATCATTCAAACATCGTTCTTCTTTGGTGCGTCACATAACCATGAGCTCTCCCTGTCGTGCTCAATGTCCTTCGGGTGGACAAACGCATCCACACCAAGAAATCGATGATGCTGAAGAAAAGGACGAGAAGTACACGAACCGACGTGGTGGTAAAGCAAAAACTCACATTTGTCGGAGTTGCAAAGCAAGATTTCAACATCGCTCCTCTTTGGTCCGACACATCACAATGAACTCGGCCTGCCAAGCTGGAAATATTGGTCTCAGAAGAATCGATCGAAAATGCTTTATTTGTTCGAAACAATTTAAATTTCGTTCTCGAATGCTGCATCACATGAAGGTTATTCATGGTCATTGTAAAACGGAAAAACCTGATAATTAAACAAACTTGTAATGAAATAAAAATTGTTGCATTTGAGAAGCAGTTGTTTTAGGTTTATAGTTTTTACTGGCCGCAAAGGTAAGTCGAGGGTTCACATGTGATTTTTTTCAGATAAATTAATCATGTTTTTGAAGGATTGCCATGTAATTTAGAAATTTTTTTCTACAGTTTTTCGTTTCCTTACTACAATGCACCCACATTAATTTCTATACCCTCTACCATAGTATGGAGGGTATATTAAGTTTGTTACTCCGTTTGTAACACCTCGAAATATACAATTTAGACCCCATAAACTATACGCCATAATTTTATTTTTTTTATTTTTTATTTTTTTTTATTTCGATCGGTCCCAACGCCACACTCACCCGCCCCTGCCGACCGAGGGGGCCACCTCCCAATTACGTAGGGAGCGCGTACACCCCATAGTCCGAACTATGGAGGGTTAGTACGTTAGGGAAACCAGCTACAGTTATACATCAGCCGGTTGTTTAAATTCACAAATAAAGACAACACACAGGAAATAAAACAACATATAACAGATAAGAGTAGAGAATCTGGCAACTACTTGCTTTAATACTAAAGATGTAAAATAGTGTGTTTAATGACATGCAAAGGGTCTGTCAATGATATCTCATTATATAATTTGTTGTAGATATCACATAAAGACCTCATAGGATTATAAAATTCATAATTGGATTTAGCCAAGCAAAGTTTAAGTGGTATGTAATTTCGAGTATTACGAGCAGGAATATTAAAATTTAATTCACCGGTTAAAAACTGTGAATCGATTTCGCCACGCAAAAGTTTTATAATAAATAAAGCTCTTAACATTAAACGTCTCTTTTCCAGTGTCGGAAGATCAATTAGTTTTAGGCGATTCTCATATGGTGGAAGTGTATCATTTATATCCCATCCTAATCCTCTGAGAGCAAATAAAAGAAATTGGGTTTGTACTGATTCCAATTTAGCAGAATATGTTTTGTAAAAAGGACTCCACAATACGCAACCGTATTCTAAAGTGGGCCGAACCAAACTAATAAATAAACGCTTAGTCACATAAGGATCGTCAAATTCTTTTGACCATCTTTTTATAAAACCCAGCAATGACTTGGCTTTATTTACACATGAATCAATATGCAAATTAAAACGCAATTTATTGTCTAAAATTACACCAAGATCAACGAATGAGTCTACATTGTCCAATTTGTAAGAACCAATGAGGTAATCATTTTTAAAAGGTTGTGTTCTAAACAAAGACAGTTTTTTACATTTCTTGAGATTTAGCGTCATACCATTAGCACTGCTCCAATTAACAAGGCAGTAGATATCATGTTGCAAGTTAAGGGAACTAATGTGAGAGTCCATATTACAAAAAAGTTTGACATCATCAGCAAACATAAGGATCTTAGAGTAACGTATAACCGTTGGAAGGTCATTTAGATACAATACAAAAAGTAGAGGACCTAAATGGCTACCCTGGGGGACACCAGAGTACACAGTTATCTGTTTAGAAAGAACATTATTGAAAGAAACTCTCTGTGTACGCCCTTGCAAATAAGATGATATCCATGATAAAAATAATGTTGCGAAACCCATTTTGTCAAGTTTATGTAATAATAATAAGTGATCCACTTTGTCAAAAGCCTTACTGAAATCAGTATATATAATATCAGTTTGGCATTTTATTGAAAACCCCCTGTGTACATAACATATAAGTTCTAATAAATTAGTTACAGTTGACCTACCCTTTACAAATCCATGTTGGTAAGGCGATATTATAGACGAAACAAAGTGTGTTAGTCTACGCGAGACTAAAAACTCAAACAATTTCGGTATTGCACTTAATTTTGCAATACCCCTATAATTTTCGACGACACTTCTATTATCAGCTTTATGCAAAGGAATAACAAAACTAGATCGCCATACTTGAGGAAAATAACCAGATGTCAAAGAATAATTAAATATAGTGGTTAGAGGTAAATAAAGCTCATATGCGCATGACTTTAAAATGTAAGCAGGTACTCCATCAGGACCAGGGGAATTACTACTTTTTAACGATAGGAGACCATTTAAAACCTCCTCCTCAGACAGAATAATTTGGGGGAAATAATTTAATCTACTAATATTATAAGCATAACTGTCATTATGATTGGATGAAGGCTTAGAGTAAGTATTTTGAAAAAAGTCAGCAAACAAATTTGCTATTTCAAGGTGGTCCCCTGATTCCCTGCAACCAAGTTTCATGCTACTAGGAAATTCGCGGACTTTACGTTTTGAATTTACAAATTTATAAAAGCTTTTAGGACTCTTCTGAAAGTTATTTTTCATTTTACTTAAATAAATCGAATAAGACCTTAAATTTTCAATGTTATATTTACTTCGAGCTTTGGAATATTTTGAATAATTTAAAGTGATATTACATTCTTTAAATTTTTTAAATAACCTACTTTTTATGTTGCGCAAGCGCCTAAGATGTGGGGTAAACCAAACTGGTCCTGAGTCAGGATAGAACTTCAATAATGGAACTGATATAGTTAACGCATTTTTAAGAACGCTATAAAAATTTGAAATTTGCAATTCAATGTCACCTTCATGAGACCAACTTGAATTGGACAATGTAGAACGAAGGAGATTAATATTAGTCTTAGAAAAATTTAATTTGTGAGGCTTAGTTTGTGGTTTTGCATAATTTGTTTGAATATTAAGTTCAAGGTCTATGACAAGTGTTGGGTGATATTTATCTTCCGGTTCTATTTTATTTTTTTAAATTTTATTGAATGAAAACAAAAATATCGGAAATAGCATCAAATTTTAGGGTAAGTTTAGATTTGTTCGATTGGATCACCTTTGACACGACTTATGGCCTTCAAGCGGCCAATGAAACCGTCACACGCTGCCCGAATGTTGCTCTGCGGTATTTTGGCCCATTCCCGGCTAAGCGCTTGCTTTAGGTGATCACCACTTTTGTATTTTTTTTAGAGCCAACCATGCTTTCCAAAATACTCCAGGCACAATAATCCAACGGATTGGTGTCCGGGGATTTTGGTGGCCATTGTTTGCTGAAAATGAAGCAAGGAACCTCATTTTGTAACCATTCTTGGGTGGCGCGTGCTGAGTGCTGTTGGAAAGTCCAAGGTATGCGGCCAAAATGTTTGAGAGCCAAAGGCTATATTTGGCATTTATTCTGATGTCAATGTCGATTAATACGAGCGGAGAGCGGCCATCCGCTGTTATGGCGGCACACCATCACCATGGCCGGCGCTTGAGTTCTGGTGGCCAACCAGAAGTGCACATTTTCAGCTGACCTCTCATCATTTTGTTTGTTTACAAACTGCTGGACAACGAATGTTTCCTCATCGGAGAAAATCAATTTCGGCAGTTCACCACTTTCGGCCAAGCGAAGCAACTCTTTAGATCTTTTGGGTCTATTTCCTTTCTTTTGCGGTGTAAGTTCTTGCACTTTTTGAAATTTCAATGGCTTTGCCCCGAGCTTATTTTTCAATATTTGCCGAATGGAATATTGCGATATGTTCAGCTCACGAGCCATTTTTCGGCCACTGCGACGCGGGTTTCGATCAAGTCGCTTCTTTACATTTCGAACTATTTCTTACCATGATACTGATATCGTAGCCCGACGTCAATAAAGTGGACGGAAGAAAACAGCAACCGTTCACTTTATTGACGCCGGGCTACGATATCAGTATCACGGTAACGAACGATGGTACGAGACACAACAGATTTATTCACATTTAAATGCTGGTTTGCTCTAAAGAAAGGCACTTGTGATTTTCCAGCCAAATATAAAGAAATCATCATTACAAAAACAAACTTTGCTGTGAAAAAATCTGCTAATAGAACTTGAGTCGAACTTTGGAGAGTTTCTAGTATTTAATTCGCATATGCTAATTCTCAATAAGTTCGAAATATATACTTTCCAGTAAACGGCCCTTGTAAGCCATCATTCACACCAAATATGCCTGATGAGCCGCTTATCCAACGGCGAAACGCGTCGCATAGTGGTAAGTGTGTGATAGTGTCTATCTGGCTTTCCTTTTCACTGCAAATTTCAGTCCATTAAGCTCTTCTCGAAAGAGAAACAAACACATAAATCATAAACATATGATCTTGGCCTAAATAAGGCAGAAAAACGCTATGCCGATTTAGCGATGTGCATCCGTCTGCCCGTCTTTGGAAATCATTCTAGCTTCCGAACAAACTGAAGTAAGTTGAACAAATTTTACTCAAATGTATATAAATCTACAATACTCTTGGTATTGAAAATGTAGGTCCACGTTTTGGTATAGCCCCCTTATAATGGTACCTCCCAATTTTCGGGATTTTCGTGATTTAAGCGACATTAAGACTGAAAATTTTCTGTACAGGTTCACGTCTTCGTATAGCCCCCATATAACGGTACCTCCCGATATTCGGTATCGGGCCGAACTTACAGATTTCTTACTTGTTTTTGTTAAAAACTCTTTCGACTTCTCGAAACCAACAATGGCCTCGATATCATATTTCAGTATTTAGCTCTATCCCTTCACCCAATACCAAATTTAGTATTATTTTCGTAAAATTATGGTACACATTTCCAAAACCACCTCCATATCTTAGATCGAATCTGAGCGTAATCATGTATTGTAGTTTTGGTATGGTTATCAATACTAGAAGCAGTACCTATTAAAGAAATCGAAACAAATGGTATTTATTAAATAAGGATTTTTTATTTCATTTGGGCTTATAGTATACCAGACTTTAGTGGCTTATTTCTAAAAAAGAACACATTATTTCTAAAAAAATAACAAAAAATCAGACTTCAGTCACTTATATGTAAAAAAGGAACACGTTTTTTTTTTTTTTTTTTTTTCAAAAATAATAATAACAAAAAATGTATTTCAGTTGCTTATTTCTACAAAAGGAACATATATCAGTCGTTCACTGATACGGATTTTAAGGGTTGCGATTCCTTCAACATTTTGCAGCACCCATGTCGTGTTAAATTTGATGTTTGGCTATTGCTGTACCGCAAGGTTTTATTACAAGTGCGGCAGAAAACAAAGCCAGGTAAAACTGTGCCATCTGATCTTAAAACATGAGTTATGATGTTCCACACAAAACTTCTACCTTTTCGTTTTAGTTTCCATTTGCAACATTTTCGGTTACACTCTCACAATTTTCTTCCATTTCAAATATAGTTCGTCAAAATTGCCTGTGCAGGCTTATTTGGATGAATAAACAGTGACGCTGAGCGAACTCGATTCAAAGAAAACAATCACGGTTGTGATTGCTCATTTACATTCATGTGTTCGATCAACTCATGTTGCTGAACACATCAAACCGTCTCGAATACTCATGTTTGATTGAAAGTGATGTGATTCAAACTGAGCGTTCGATCCGATCCGAAAACGGTCAATTCATTCAGATCAAACCAAACGACTGCATCAACAAAAATCATATAAGAAACCGAGTGTGATTGAATTTTTGTATACTCGTTACAGCCCTCTGGTGCGCATATCGAAAACAATCTACATCTCTCCATCCTAAATGACAACAGTAATCCAAAATTTGTACCATTTAGTATTTTTGGAGAAAACCTTTTGCATTTGCAAAACCACCCCCCGATACCAACAGAGACCTAAATACCGATTTTATTTCAGCTTTTTAATTTCCCCTGTTACCATATTTAGTACCAGTTAGTACAATTATAGTGCGCTTTTCCAAAAACCACCAGCATATCTCAATTCCAGATACCAACAGAGACCTCAATATCAAATTTGAGAATTTCAGCCTCATTCCAAATTTAGTACCATTATTTTTTTCGTACAGATGTAGGACACATTTCCAAACCTACCGCCATATCTCAATTTTCAAAATTTTAACCTATCCCTTCACCCAATACCAATTATAACACCATTCAGTACTTTTCGTACAATTATAATACATATTTCCGGAGCCATCTCCAAATATCCAGACTACACATGAACAGTGACCCTAATACCAAATTTCAGATTGCAAGCATCTTTTGCATCTGTTCACCTAATACCAAATAGTACTATTTGGTACTTTTCGAGCACTTGTAGTACACATTTGATAAATCCACTCTTTACTCAATAAAATTTTTCAGAAATCCATCCTCATCCGTTCACCTTAAACAAAACTGTTCCAAATTTAGTACATTTTGCACACTTAGTACACATTTTCAAAATCATCTTCGTATATCAAACTTACGTCTCATACCAAAGTTCAAGTTTTTAATTCTAACCGTTCACATAATACCGAATGGTACCATTAGAAGTTTAGTACCAGTTTACTTTTCGTAACCTTAAAGTTTCCAAAAGCTCTTTGGTACATGTACCTTGCACTCCCTAAATAACTCTTATGCAAAATTTCTAGCACATTCGCTTTATCCAATACAAAGAATTAAATTTTTAGTACATTTTAGAAGTTTTCGTACACTTTAGTACGAATTTTCAAAAACCCAACCTTAACACACTCGTAGGCACCTAGACTATATGTCGTGCAAAATTTCAAGGTTCTAGCTTCTGCCGCTTCATCTGGGCGTTGATACTCTGTCAGACAGTTATCTCAATAATATTTTATATACGGATACCTAATTCTAAATTTTGTACCACTTGGTACTTTTCGTTCTCATAAATATTAATTTTCAAAAACATTTCAACCCTACATACCTATATCGACCATAATTAAAATTTTAGTTCCATTTAGTGCCTTTAATACATGTACGGCACGTTTTTCCAAAACCATCTACATACCAATTCTGACCCCAGCACCAAAATTCAGAACTCTAACTTTAGCCATTCAATCAATGCTTAATTTTGTACGATTTATTACTTTTTGTACTCTTGTAGTACTTATTTCCAAAAATAGTTCGAATTTTCAGGACTTAACTTAAATCTAATTTGTACCAAATTTAGTAGCATTTAATACACATAAGTACGAATTTCCCACAGTTCCTAGGTAGCCCAATCCTATATTCCAACAGTAATCTTAATTAAAATTTCAGAAGTTCAGCCCTATCGGTTCTCCCAAATACAAATTGTACCAAATTTAGTACCATGTACCAACATACCACAATCCTAGACTTACGAATATGTAGCTCTCACCGCTTATCATAGAAAAATTTTGAGTCAGTCAGTGAAAATATTGAAGTCACAAATTCTAAAATTTTAAAAATATCAACAAATAAAGGATACCTGAGAGCTAAAGCTTCGAAAAATACCGGAATAATCAAGTGAAATACTTAAAACCTGTCTAAAAACAAAACTTACTTTATGTTATAAACATATTCACTTGTCTATGAAAAAACCAGTAAAGAAAGTCTTAAAGTCGGGCGGGGCCGAATTTATGATACCCTACACCACTTTACTAATTTAGTAGAGCTCCACATAAATATTAAAAGTTTTTATGGGAGAATTCAAACATACACGCTATGATTATAATTATAATTTAAAGTTCAAAGGACAAAATATGCCGAAGCATTTGTATCTTTTAAATTCGGACTTGTATTGCCCATTTGGTGCAAAATTAATTTGAAATCAGATAAAGATATATATGGGAGCAATAACCAAATCTGAACCGATCTCGATAAAATTTGGCAAAGATATTTGTAAGCTTTATTTGATATATTTCCATATTATGGTTGTGGGTAACAAATATAACAAATCGGATGAACAATATATATGGGAGCTATACCTGTACCGATCTTCACCAAATTTGACATACAAGCTTCTAGATAAAATTCGGTCGTAAGTGCCAAAATTCATCCCATTTGGACAATCGGACGAAGTTATATATGGGAGCTATATCCAAATCTGAACCGATCTCGATAAAGTTTAGCTAATGTATTTCTGAGCTGTATTTGCTATATTTCACCAAATGTTGTTGTTACAGAGTGCATATTACGGCAGCGGAGGTCAAAAATAACAAATCGGATGAACAATATATATGGGAGCTATAGCTATATCTGAACCGATTTCGATAAAATACTTATTTTCAGGCCTAATTTGGTTTTTATGTGCAAAATTCCATACTATTTGGGCTGATATTACACGTTTGGTGCACAATAAAAGGCAAATCGGACGAAGATATATATGGGAGCTATATCAAAATTTTTACCGATTATCTCCAATTTCAATAGGATGCGTCCTTGGGCCAAACAAATGATTTGTGCAAAATGTCATCTGGATCGGTCAAAACATTCCAGCTATACTTTGTTTACAAAAATACATGGACAGGCGGACGGACGGACATGCATAAATCGACCCAGAATGTGATTCTATGCAGATCATCTCGTTACCTTTTGCCTGTTACAAACAAATGCACAAATACATAATACCATGACCACCTTGTGGTGTAGGGTATACAAATTGAGTCAGTTAGTGAAAATATTGAAGTCGCTCAATTCTAAAATTTTGAAAATATCAACAACTAAAGGATACCTGATAACTAAAGCTTCGAACAATGTCGGAATAATCAAGTGAAATAGTTGAAACCTGCCTAAAAACAAAACTTACTATCTCTTATCTAGATATTCACTTGTCTATGATATAAGTACCTAATTAGCAGACAGACTTATTGTGTAGCTGTAATGTATTCTTTCATCTGTACGTCATGGACACGCATGTGCCCTTTCAAACTTGTTTTGTCGCGCACTCGATATAGCCTATTTTATACAGTGTTTAGTACTAAACCTACGGTGAATGTGTTACCTTGTGTTACTTTTTTGTGTAATACCGTTTGAGAAAGACTCGGAACAGAGACGAATTTTATAAAACATATGTAAGTACTTACCCACAAATATACGTACATACGTTTGTACATCAATTTCTTCAAGAGTTTGGTTTTTTGTTATTCAAAAAAGTTCTGCAAGTTGCTCTCACCGTTTATCTATTGTGTGATTCTCTCTTGCAAAAAGTCTGTTAAAAATAAAACGTGTTCGCTTTGTTGTAAGGGCTGGCTTCGGTTATTTGGTGTGTTCGTTCGCCCAACGGCTAGTTCGGTAACAGCTTATTTTGCTATATTGCAGAAGAATGTAAACAAATTTACTACGATAACAGATTTTTCTGTATGATATCGAAACAAATTGCAACACTAGAAGATTATTGCTGGTAGTTAAATAAATAAGTGAAAATAAAAAATAAAATGCATAATGAAATTTTGCATTGGAGTTACAATTACACAAAAATTACTATATAGCACAATATTTTTTTTTGTAAAATTCGGTTTGTACAGATATTACTTTAAATCTGAAATTGGCATGGTGCAATGAAGAGAAGGTAGGCCAACTTTGAAAAAATTGCAAGTATGGAGGTCTACCTGTTTAGCTTGTAATGTCAGAATTAGTATCAAAACAATTAAAAATCAAACAACTTGTTGCATTTATTTTGAATAAATAATTGAAAAACGCGATAACTGAAAGAAAGGTCAACACTTCTTTTCAAAATCATGTACTACATATCTCTAAAGGATTATTTCGCTACAAAAACTCTAGATTTTTTCGATGCATACGTTGAAATAAACATTTTGAAAACACGCGAATTTGAATATTTTTTGAACATTTTTTTTGTTATTGAAAAGAAAACACATACATAAACAAATAAAGATGACCATGGTATTAGGGTATTAGGGTTGCTGTTCATGTGTAGTCTGGACATATGGAGGTGGTTTCGGAAATATTTACTATAGAGAGATATAATTCTGAAATTTGATATTAAGATAACTATTAGTGTCTGAGGTTGAGATTTGGTCGGGGGTTTGGAAATGTATACAATAGTTGTGCGAAATGTACTATATAAACTAAATTTTATATTGGAAGGAGGAATAGAGCTGGAATCCCGAAATATGATATTGAGGTCTCTGTTGGTGTCTTTGGTTAAGGTATGAAGGTGGTTTGGGGAATGCGTGCTATAATTGTTTAAAAAGTTCTAAATGGTACTACAGTTGGCCTAGGTTGAACGCATAGAAATAAAATTCACAAATTGGATATTTCGATAACTGTTGGTATCTGAGGTTGAGATTTGGAGATAGGTTTGGAAATTTCCATTGTGGTTGTGTGAAAAGTGCCAACTTGAACTAATTTTCTTATTGGGTGAAGGAATAGAGTGGGAATGCCGAAATTTGATATTGAGTGGTATCTGAAATTGAAATACGCAGGTGTTTTTGGATATGCGTACTATAATTGTTCGAAATTTTTAGGTGGAACTTAATTGGGTATTTGGTGAAGGGATAGAACTAGAATTCTGAAATTCGATTGGTTAAGTCTGTGGTTAGGATATTAAGGTTGTTTTGGAAATGAGTACTATAATTGATTGAAAAATACTAAATGCTATTAAATTTGGCCTTGGTTAAAGGGATAAAAGTAAAATTCTGAAATTTGATATATAGATAGATACAGTTTTGGAGGTCGGATTTCTAAACCCTTACTATAGTTGTTCGAAATGTATAAAATTGAACTAAATGTGGTATTGGGTGAAGGGTGAAAGATAAAATTCAGAAATTTAATATTTATATTATTGATGGTATTTGTGCTTGATATTTGGCGGTGGTTCGGAAACGCGCCCTTTATTGGTACGAAAAATCCTAAATGGTATTCATTTTTTAAATGATATTATTTTTTTGGACTGGAATTCTCGAATTTGATATTGAGGTCTCTGTTGATATCTGGAATCGAGAAATGGAGGTGGTTTTGGATATGTGTACGTTAATTGTTCGAAAAGTACTAAGTGGTACTTAATTGGGTATTGGCTGAAGGGATAGAACTGGAATCCTGAAATTTGATATAGATGTCATTGTAGGTATTTTGGGAAATGAGTACTATAAACGTTCGAAAAGTATTAATTGTATTAAATAACTAAATTGGGCCTTGGTTAGAGGGATAGAGACAAAATTCTAAAATTTTATATTTATGTAGCTGTTGGCATCTAAGGATAAGGATAAGATTTAGAGGTGGATTTGGAAATACGTTCTACAGTTGTTCGAAAAATACTAAATTGAACTAAATTTGGCATTGCGTGAATGTATAGAACTAAAATTGCGAAATTTGATATTTAGGTCTTTGTTGATATCTGGTGCTGAAATCTAAGTACTATCTAAAGAACTAAATGATACCAATTTTGGTATTGGGTTGAGGGATGGAGCTGAAATTTGGAATTTTGAAATGAAAAATTGAAGTCACGTGTGGTTTTTAGGGTTTAAATATGAAGGTAAAGCTTGAATAATATATAATACCTTGAAAGGCAGAGTAGAGACACAAACTTGGGACCAAAAATGCATTGTCGCCAGCGTCACTTTTCTCACAAAGAAAACACGCTCACAAAGAAAACACGCATATATAGGTCGGGCCGTCCACCATTTAGAAGGAACTTGACAATTTTCAAAAAATTTCGTCGAAAAATACCATAAGTAATAGTTGTTATCAGCTGTAATACGGATTCCAGTAGATATTGTCGCTAAAATCACCGAAATACCAAAATTGGGGCGTGTCGACATGGTCCGTTTGTGGAATTAACCTGCCTACTGGCAAAAAACATATGTGTAAATATTCTAGCATTCTATCTCAATTCTTTCGGAAGATAGCTTGAATACAACAAAAAGAGGGGAAAAAAGAAAAAGTGATCCAGAATATATATATATATATATATATATATATATATATATATATATACTTTTTAGGGTCTATCATGAGTATTTCGAGGAGTTACAAACGGAATGACAAAGTTAATATACTCTCCATAGAATGATGGAGGCTATACAATTTTAAGGTGGACTTTTCGCTGACGAAGTAGCGGGTATTTGCTAGTCGACGTATATAGTCATCGCACCGTTCAGTTCACTGTTTCTGTTTTCCAACAGATCTATGGCATTTTTGCTAGCAAACACCGGTCCACTTTCCATCTTTGAACGATCAGTATAGGAAGCTATACCGTTTAAAGGTGGGTTGTTATAGGTCAAGTCGTCTCCGTCAGTTCAAGATCCGCGGTGGTGATATATATTTAATTATTATATTTTGACTTCGCCTCCAATGTCTGCCATGTGCCGTAGATTCGCAGAATGTCCAAATGACTGACTGCTTCATTGGTCAAGTTCTCTGTTCCTCTACAAATATTATTAATGGATATAACTTAAGTAGGGTGTCTAGAGCATCATAGCTCCATAGTTGAGAATCGAAATAACAATTGACAGATATATGCATTTAATTATAAGCGATTCAAGTCCCTAGTTCTTACCTATAGAGTTCTTGCAAGAATAAAGTGCTGAAGAGGATGAACCCTGTTTTAGATGGATTTACATATAAGCCGTCAATACAAGCCCACCTCGGTAGTTTAACAAGATTTCCTTGTATTAGATCTAAGCCTGTTTGCAGAAAATTAAATGTCTAACAACAAGTCGCGATCGAGTTACGTACAATATATATACCATGTGTTACCAGCACCATATCTCCATTCAAATCACTTAAGGTTGGTGAAATCCATTGAATAATAGCTCAACGCGAGAGAAATCATAAATTTGGAAAAATTGGATAGATGCATATGGATTCAGAGGTTGTCATATGAGTATAACTCCCTCCTAAAATGCATAATTAAATGTTTTACTCTCAATTTTCAGATAATGTCCAACTCGAACATATGTCGTTTGTGTCGAACATTCTGCGATGACAGTATCCGGCTGTTTAATGTGCATGGTGATACAACAGAAATATACATCATTGCTTTAAAATTCTTCCATCCAATGGTAATTGCAGCACAAACTTTGTATTAATTTAAAATCCGATTCATATACAAAAAATATTATTTTCAGTTTTTCGAAGTTGATACGGGAATCCAAACTTCCACTGCCGTTCTGTGTGCCGACTGTTGGCATCACATTTCAAGTTTTAATAATTTTCAACAGACTGTTGTTCTAATACAAGCTAAACTTCAGGCAGCAGCAGAAAATGTTAAAAAGTCAAATGCCAATGGGAATGAACCCATGCAACTTGAAGGAAGAACCATTAATGATCTGGATATCAAGCCAAATCCAGAAATTATAATACCCGATTATGTGTTGTATGAAGAACGGAATGTTATACAAAATGCAGAGTCCGAACAAGTGCCTATCACAGATTATGATGTCAAATCTGAAATGAGTTTGAACAAACCCCAAACGTTTGACATTGACACAAGTGCGGAGAAAGATAAAACTGATTCCTTTCATGAAGACAACGATGAAGAAACTGTCACTGCTGATGTATCGAATAATGAGGCTGAAAGCTTAAACAACTCCAAGAATGAAATAAGCAAATCTCCTCAAATAAACGAAACATCTGAAAAGAATGACGAAGAGATAGCTGACGACGGTTTGCTGTGTTCTGTGTGTGGCCTTTGTTGTGGCGATGAAACGACCCTCTTGGAACACAGCACCGACCATATTGAAATAATCGTCACCAATAACTGCAGATTCTGTGATCGAACTTTCAACGGTAAATACGGTTTGTATCAACACATAGCTCTCAGTCATCCGGGTGAAGAAAAGCCGAGAGTTGTGATCAGAAAATGTCGTATATGCCCCAAGAATTTTTCAGATAAAAGTGAGCGGCTTAAACACGAACAAAGAACTCATCCTAAAGAATGCGAAAAATTGAAGAGAAAGCGGCGCAGAGTAAAGAAACCAGAAAATTTGATAGTTCACTGATTTATTGTGATTATGAAAATAAGTTTATGAACAGAAAAAACAAATGCTGTGTTTTTTTTTTTTTAATAATTAATTATATAGTCCTGCCAAAATATCCAACTTTGGACCAATCCTTTAAATTATTGAAAATCGGAAGCTATCCTTATATACTATATTCCAAGTATCAAGTAAAGAAGCTGTAAGTTCGGCCGAGCCGAACTTTGAATACCCTCCACCATTTGAAAAGAACTTGGCAATTAAAAAAAAATCCGTTAAAAATGCTGTTAAAATCTTTAAAATAAAGAATGTGGCCATTATATTAGGGTCTTTATAACGACATGGACCTGCATAGGCAACTTTTGTCATAAGCCATTAAAATATTCAAATGCGCAACTTAACAAGTAAAAAAGATGTAAGTTCGGCCGGGCCGAACTTTGAATACTCTCCATCATTTGGTACAAATTTAACAATTTTCAAAAAAAAAATAAAATCCCCAAAAAATCTGTTAAAATCTTGAAAATACCTAATGTAGCCGTATATTAGAGTCTATACGACGATGTGGACCTGCATAGGCAACTTTTGTCACAAGCTATTACAATATTGAAATGCGAAACTTGAGAAAAAAAATCTGTTTATAATGCACAGGAAATTTTCTGTCATAGGCTGTAATATCGAACTTCACGAACTTCAAATGCGAAATTTGAAACAATTCCGGTAAATAATGTCGCTAAAATCATCAAAATACCGAATATCGGGGGGTACCGTTATATGGGGGCTATATGAAGACGTGGACCTGCACAGACAATTTTACGTCATAGGCTGTAGTATTCATTACGAACTTCAAATGCGAAATTTGAAACAATTCCGGTAAATAATGTCGCTAAAATCATGAAAATACCGAAGATCGGGGGGTACCGTTATATGGGGGCTATACGAAGGCGTGGACCTACACAGACAACTTTCTGTGATAGGCTGTAGCATCCATTATGAACTTCAAATGCACAATGTGAAACAATTCCGGTAAATAATGCCGCTAAAATCATCAAAATACCGAATATCGGGAGGTACCGTTATATGGGGGCTTACGAAGACGTGGACCTACATGGCTCATTTTTTGTCTTAGGATGTAGTATTCATTACGAACTTCAAATACTAAAATTGAAACAATTCCGGTAAATAATATCGCTAAAATGATCAAAATACAGAATATCAGGGGGTACCGTTACATGGGGGCTATACGAAGACGTGGACCTACATGGCCAATTTTCTGTTTTATGCTGTAGTATCTATTAAAAACGTCAAATACCAAATTTGAAACAATTCCGGTAAATAATGTCGCCTAAATCATCAAAATAACGAATATCGGGAGGTACCGTTATATGGGGACTATACGAAGACGTGGACCTACATGGCCCATTTTCAATACCAAACGTCCTGCAGACATAATATACATTTGAGTAAAATTTTATCAACCTACTTCATTTCGTTCGGAAGCTAGAGTAATTTCCACAGACGGATAGATGGACGGACATCGCTAAGTCGACGTAGAATTTTATGCTGATCAAGAATATATATACTTTATGCGGTCTAAAATGTATATTTCGAGGTGTTACAAACGGAATGACAAACTTAATATACCCTCCATACTATTGAGGAGGGTATAAAAATGGATAACGCAAATCGTTTATTTTTTATTGAAGAACTGAGTTATATATTTATTTCACGAAATTGATTACAAATTCGCATTTTGTTAGTTATTTTTAAACTAAAACAAGTAAGCAAAGGCTACAGTCGAGCGGGGCCGACCGTTGAATACCCTACAACACTATAATCAACGATACAGTTTATATAGGCGAGATACTCGAAAGAATTCCACAAGATATTGTGACAAATAATAAAAGAAAACCATCAGGTTTCGTTCTCTAATTTTCGAATAATAGAAACTTGAACTAATTTGCTCATTTCCAATTTATAGGTAGATGTTGCACGTAAATGGTCTTCCTAGATCTGGAACCAATATTTCCCAAAGACCTATAATCTCTCAGAAGTGGCAAAAGATTAATATTTATTATTGGGTTTTGACTGAAACGCATCTATATGAGATACAGACATTTGACTATATTCTGCAACGAAATCAGCGTTAACGAAATAGTCAGAAGTTCGTCTTTCCTGTATTTGTGAATTCTCCAAAAAGTCACTGGAATGGTCATTTTCGTATTTTGTCTACAAAAGTTGGCAAACTATTTCACATATTTAATATTTTTGGACGGCCAATCAAAACTGCTTGGCTTTTGCAATGCCCGGTAACCCCAATTCAAATGTGCGTGAGGATCGGGCAATAATTACGACCTGCTGACAATTTTGCAGTTTTTTTTTGGTCCATTTCAACCCCTAAATATATGGCGATAAACTCCAAAAAGAGTAGGCTTATATTCTGACCCTCATCTGATCTCCATGCAAAATTTCGTTAGGATCGGGCCATAAATATCCTGATATCCTAACTACTTAGTTTTGTTAGCTGTAGAAATATTACCAAATGTTTAATTCAAAATGAAAATATGCCAAAAATATGACAAAATTGAAAAAAATATGAGAAAATTTTACAAAATCAATATTTTCATCTTTAGAGAGATATTTTTATGCGATTTTTTAGACGTTGTTTCTTTCCTGCCAAGAGGCCATTCTGAATTAATGAGAACTGTCGAAATCAGTTCAGCCGTTCTCGACATTTAAGAGATATTTCAAGCATATCCTCTTTGATAGACATATATATCGCACATATTTTGCTATATATCCGATTTGTTGGATGTTAACATCAATATAAAGATCAGAAGTAATCTTGTCAAGGCTTTGTGATTTTGCCGGGATTTAAAATATTCGCGGTTTAATGAAAAATTTTGAATTTTTTCAACAAAAAAGATATGGTCTATTTTACCCGCTAAATATTATCCGATGACCACCCAAATTGGTAGGCTTCTTCCCCGCCCTAAACTCTAGCTACATGCGAAGTTCCGCGTCGATTGGTCTATAATTGCGACCTGTATAGCTACTGCAAAATCCGACATTTTTGTCGGTTTTTGGTCCATTTCGACCCCCGATCATCTCCAAAAGAAATAGGGTTCTATTCTGACCCTAGCCCCACCTCCATTCTAAATTTCGTGAAGATCGGGCCATAATTGCGACCTGTAGAGTGATTACAAATTAACATGGACAGACGGACACACGGATGGACGGACATACATAGCTAGATCGACTCAGCTCGGCGAGATAGGAATATCCATATATACTTTCCTATGTGGGAAATCAATATTTCGAGGTGTTACATAATTTTTGGCCCAATCAAACTTATAATACCCCCAACACATAATGTTGTAGGGTATAAAAATATGCCATTGCTAAAAAATGCAGGTAATACCAGTTACTTTTAAAAAAAGCTTGCCATATCTCCGTAAAAAATGCACGGAGCACTGACCTGACCAAGGACATTTGCCCAATATTTAAGTGCTGAGTCATGCTGTTAGTTTTTGTGGTCCATTTTCCATCCAAAATGCTTGAATCCTTCCCTGTCCTTAACTCTCTTCTCAAGCGTGTCGATTGGCTTAAATTGTGTGATCAGGAAATTTTTTTCTGTTTTTGGTTAATTTGAACCCATAAATATTTTGCGATCATCTCCAAAAGGAAGAGGCCCCTCTGTATCTCTAAATTTAATGGTCCATTCTACTTGCTGTCCTAAACTCTAACTTTGTCCTTTGGTTTATATTTGTGACCTTTATAACGGCTGCAAAATCAGGAACATTTTTAGTTGTTGGTCCATTTCAACTCCTAAATATATTGCGGACAGCCTTGCCCTTATGAAAATTTTCGTGAGGATCGGACAATAATTGCAATCTGTATATAACAACCCCAACTGATGTTGTAATGTGAAAAAATATTACAAAATATACACTTCAATATTTAACAAGTAAAAAAACATTAAGTTCGGCCGGGCCAAACTTTTAATACCCTCCACCTTAGGGTAAAAGAAACATTAGAAGAAATGTGGCAAAAACCATCAAAATACCAAATAATGGACCCATGCATCCAATGTTTCGCCACCGAAGCTGGAACCCGTTATGATCAACAAATACCAATGTGGCAAAAAATGTGGCAAAAGCCATTAAAATGCCGAATATCGGGAGGTACCGTTATATGGGGGCTATACCAAAACATGGACCTATAATTACAATGTTCCACTACACAAACTAGGACCCATTATGACCCACAAATACCAATTTTTAGACAAATCCGTGAAAAAAGGTTGCAAAAATCATCAAATTACCGAATATCGGGAGGTACCGTTATATGGGGGCTATACCAAAACATGGACCCTTACATGCAACGTTTCGCCGCCGGAGCTGGAAACCATTATGACCCACAAATACCAATTTTTAGACAAATCCGTGAAAAAATGTGGCAAAAAAAAATAAAATACCGAATATCGGGAGGTACCTTTATATGGGGGCTATACCACAACGTGGACCTATACATGCAATGTTTTGCCACACGCTCAGGGACCCGTTATGACCTACAAATACCAATTTCCAGACAAATCCGTGAAAAAATGTGGCATAAATCATCAAAATACCGAATATCGGGAGGTACCGTTATATGGGACTATACCAGAACGTGGACCGATATATCTCATTTTCAATACCAACCATCCTAGACACAATGCAAACAGCTCTGCTAAATGTTGACGCTCTACGTCAAATAATGTGGGCTGTATCGTATTTCAACAGACAGATGGACAGACAGACAGACGGACATCGTTAAATCGACTTAGAATTTTATGCTGATTATGAATATATATACTTTATGGGGTCTAAGACGAAGATTTAAGGATGTTACAAACGGAATGACAAAGTTAACGTACCAAAGTTAATATAACTTTCCAAGGTGAAGGGTATAAAAATATGAAAAAATAAAAAAATGTCACAAAACACTACAAAATCTATATTAACATCTTTATTGGCATATTTTTATGCGATTTTTTTTAGAATTTATACATTTATGCCAAGAGGGCATTCTGAACTGAAAAAATTTGTCAAAATCGGTCCAGCCATTCTTGAGATATAAGCATTATAGCTAACATCTCCTTCCTTTGTACATACACATTGTATATATTTCGCTGTATATACCCGATATATTTATTATCGGCATCGATGTAATGGTCAGAATTGACCTGTTCGTCTATTTGTGATTTCGTCGGGATTAAAAATATTCGCGATTTAATGGGAATTTTGACTTTTATTTCACACAGATGTTATATTCTATTTCACCCACTAAATATTACCCGATGACCATCAAAATTGGAAGACTTCTAGCCACCCCTAAGCTCTAGCCCCATGCTAACTTTCGATTGGTCCATAATTGCGGCCTTTACAGCAACTGCAAAATCAGGAAAATTTTCAGTTTTTGCTCCATTTCAATCCCTAAATATTATGCGATCATCTCCAAAAGCAATAAAGTTCTATTCTGACCGGGGTTATGGTCAGAATAGAACCTCCATTTTCAATTTCGTGAAGATCGGACCATAATTGCGACCTGTAGAGTTTTTATAAATTAACATGAACAGACGGACATACATAGCCAGATCGACTCAGCTCGGCGAGATAGGAAGATCCATATGTAATTTCCTATGTGGGAAACCAATATTTCGAGGTGTTACATAATTTTTGGCCCAATCAAACTTATAATACCCCCAACACATAGTGTTGTAGGGTATAAAAATAACAACCGATAACTAACAGGACCAAGTTTATATATGGTGATGCATATAAAAATGTGTTAAAATGAAATCTCTCTCTCGTGCTTGGCCTTCTCTTAAACACTATGAATGCCGGCAATGTTATAAAGCTTGTTGATATTTTCAAATGCAATAAAATATTTACAGGCAAGCCAAACACACATCTGTCCATAAAGAAATATGTCTGTTCGTACTATGGGCAATACTAACAGGCAAGTTGTTGGAGTTGTCAAATAACGTCGGGTTAGGCGCATTCACGCACTGAACGTACGAGTATTCTAGGACGATTTTGAAAAAAAAAACTGTTGAGGACGTTGTGGGGAAAACTGTCAAAATATTATAAACATATATTTATTTACAATTAAATAAAGTTTCCGATTGAAATTAAATTAAAATACTTATTTATTTGCGTTCGAGAATGAGCAGCTCGGTCGTCAAACTCAATTCTCTGATTATCAATGAGAGACGGGAATATGTCTATACCTTTATTTCTTTTTGACATGACTTGTGGTCATTGTCATTCCATAGACTGGACCAACCCTGGGCACCAGATCGTATAAATAATTTTGTGTACACCCATAGCGAGTGTACACTAATCTAATAGTACCAATTAAAAGTTTTATAATTTTTGGTAGTTACTAATTTAATACCTACGTTCCATAAGTTCCTCTATGGAGTTGGATTGCAGAAAACATGGTGTGTATAAAATTTTATTTTTTATTTTACATCCATATGTATGTATGGACACACAAAAACTAGTTGATTTCTCGTGCACACGAGAGGTTTGTGTTAGCTAAGGCATCGCACCAGTTCTCTGACAACAGCGAACCAGTCTGCTTGTGTCTTTTCTGTGTGTAAAACTGTTTGTGAAAAATACGGAAGATTGGTGCAATTGTTGTTATCTGAATGTAAGTATTTATAGAAGAATTTTTTTTGTTATGTACCCGCTCGTCTCACAACAGTTTCTTTTCGATGTCTGTAGCTTGGTTTCGATTAGTGTGTACAGACGTAGACGAATATGTCTGTATGTTGTATATAACTCTTTGTTGCTGGCTGTCTACACAATTGTTTTTGGGGAGAAACAAGTTGTACAGTACATTGTTGTCTTATCGAATACTTCCACTTGCGTTCGCTTAGAGAAAACACACGTTTTAAATGTTAATGCTGGTGTTGTGAGGCGATTTGATGAAAAATTCCGTGGAATCAAAATGAGCACAAAAGTCTGAAGTACTCTCAGTAGAGTTGCCATTACAGCGAATATAAATAACAATATTGAAACCTTTCTACAACTAATGCTGTACCAAGCGACGCTTTCCGTTAGTACGTAGATTCCATAACGGATTTAAAACAAATCCGGTCGTGAGAAGATCTATTTTTGTATGATAAATCTTGGTGATTGAATTCAGATTAAGCAATAAATCCAGATAATGTGAGGTAATCCGAATAACTTTTTGGATCCAAACGCTTACACAAGTTTCATTACTACATGGTAATGAAACATTGTTTTCATTAAATAAGTTAGAAGTGCAAAATTGAACTGAATGTAAATTAGAAATTTATTTTTCATTTCAGATTTTCATAGAAGGGAAATTGGGCGTCTAAAATTAACTAAACCAATATATACAGTTCGCATATATTATCCGATTGAGATGAAATTTTCCAAACAATATTTCTACATACAATTTAGTGAAAATCGGTTCAGATGTAGCTGTAGCTCCCATATATATGTGTCATCCGATCTGGTGTTTAAGTCTCTCATATTCGTAATATGCATTCAATGATAATTTTTACTAGATATCTTATAGAGCTGGGAAATAACTCTGCCAAATTTTATCAAAATCGGTTCAGATTTGGATATAGCTCCCACATATCTTCAACCGATTTCGGATTAATTGTGCACCACATGGCTAATATTAGACCTAATGACCCGAATTTTGGCACATCCGACCGAATTCAGCCTAGATGCAAGTACATCAAATTTGGTGAAAATCGATTCTGAAATAACTATAGCTCCCATATATATGTGTCATCCGATTTGGAACATTCGTAATATGCATTCGACAGCAATGATATTTGGTATCAGATACAACCCACAAATACATCTGCCAAATTTTATCAAGATCGGTTCAGATTTGGATATGGCTCCCATATACGATTTCAGGTTTGTGTGTGCAGGTTTCAGGTGTGCAAATAATAGCTAATATCAGCCCAAATAAGTGAATTTCCATTTTGTGGAACTCGGCTCCGTTATATATTTTTATACCCTCCACCATAGTAAGTATATATATATATATATATATATATATATATATATATATATATATATATATATATATATATATATTCTTGATTAGGATAACATTCTATGTCGATTTAGCGATATCCGTCCGTCTGTGCCCCTGTACAACGGTACCTCCCTTTTCGGTATTTTTGTAATTTTTAGCGACATTATTCGCCGGTATTCTTTAAAATTTGGTATTTGAAGTTCGTAACGGATGCTACAACCTGTTACAAAATATTGTCTGTGCAGGTCGACGTCTCCATATAGCCCCCATATAATGGTTCCTCTCGATATTCGGTACTTAGATGATCTTAGCGACATTATTCATCGGAAGTGTTTCATATTTGGTATTTGAAGTTCGTAATGGATACAGAAAATTATCTGTGCAGGTCCACGTTTTGGTATAGCCCCCATATAACGGTACCTCCCTATATTCGTTATTTTAGATACCGATTTTTTTTTCAAGTATCGGATTTGAATATTGTAATGACTTATGACAAAAGTAGCCTATGTTGGTCCACCTCATCGTATAGACGCTAATATAACGGCTACACTCGGTATTATTCGTTCAGAATGGTAGAGGGTATTCAAAGTTCGGAACGGCCGGACTGTAGTTTTTCCAAAAATAAAAAAATATGGGCGTACAGCAGGCAAGAATTTTGAATTTATTTCCGACCAAATATTTTGTTATTTCTCCGCCTTTTAGAGGCTACAAAAGTCGAGGTGATAAGTCATGTAAAACTTAATTATGGTCCGGTTGAATTTTATTTCGCCTAGGACAAGTATGAAGACGCCTTGTTCATGCATTGCTGGTAGAAGATTGTTACCCCTCATTTTTAGTCGAATTGGCCTTAAACTCATTATAGGAAATGGACAGCGTAAGTGATCGTTTTGGTATAGAATCCATATAGCAGGGAATGGGAATTCTTGGAATTTAATCTTTACAGGCGGACCTAAAATGAAACGTTCTTCGAGACCTACACAAGATCTAACATCACCGAAAACGTTTCCTTGAGATATTTATCTTTATATGTTCAAGTCCAAGAACAGATGAATAGACTTGGCATTATTCAGATATGGAACGAGAAACAATTTTTATGTGCCAAGAAACTCCAAAAATAAAAGATTATTTATTATTTTTGTAAATTCTGCCACTCGTCATACGGAAATATTTTAGATGATGAATTTTTGATTGTATTTGAAAAATTACAAGGTCGAGTTCTTCAGAAAAGGGTTGGCATATTCAACTCAGCAAATGCGTTTACCTCTATTGTTTTGCCATGATTAAGACCAAGATATATTTGAAAGAGTCTAGATTTTTGCAAACACTTGTAAAAGCAATCAAATGGCAACACTGAAATTGTGTTTGACATGACGTTGTATCTATCTGAAACGTTCTCTAACACAATTTTGCACAAGTGCACAAATAAAATAAAATATTCGTCGATATTTACATTTGTGTGTAACAGCCTCGTCGTCTGTGCAAAGATCTGCTACGTTATAATGGCAAACAAGTTGACTTGCAAATATTATTCATTTGATGAGGGTTTGGCAAAGCGACGAGCGGGGAGCATCTTACGCAGCTATTTTTTAGAGTTGTACTTATATAAGAGAAGAGAGACATTTCTCTTAATAATTTCTATAGGAAATTGGTTGGTACTTATTTGCTGGTGGAGGGTGCAACAACCTGGATGAGGTGCACAGTCACTTGGGGAAACACGATAATATAATTAATTTACATATATGTATTTATTCAAAATAAACTTTATCTACATAGATTTTCCCAAAAACAAAAAAAAAAATTATGTCATATATCATAAATTATATTTTGAACTGTACAAAAATATAAGCCCACTGCAGATAATTCTTTTACCTTTTTCCTACCGCTTTTACGATTTAAGTTTTGATATTACAAAAGTAAAAGTCAAAGAGTTGCGATCGCAGATCCTAATGGAGAGGGACAAAGAAATTCCTGAATCGATTCGAAAATGGTGGTAAATTTATGAAATAAAGGAAAGTTTTCGACAACCGAATGTAAAGGACCATAATACGACAGCTGTTAAAATTATTCCAATGACAGCTCATTATATTGTTTACAAGCGTACAAAAGCATTTTGCTGGGAATTTTCAAAAAAAAAAGTTATTCGTGATGGAATTTAAGCGTGATAGTGTGTTTTCTTTATATTAGGCTGGAAAACCACAAGTGGCCATCGATACAGCACTCAAGTATTTAAATGTGAATAAATCTTTTGCGTCTCGAACCATCGCTCGTTACAGTGATACTGGGAGTGTAGCCCGACGTCAAGGAAATGGACGAAAAAAAAAAAACAGCAACATCAGCAGAAATGGTTCGAAAAGTAAAGAAGCGACTTGATCAAAACCCGCATCGCAGTGGCGGAAAAATGGCTCGTTAGCAGAACATATTGTAAATTTCCATTCGGCAAATATTGAAAAATGAGCTCAGGGTAAAGCCATTGAAATTCCAAAAAGTGCAAAAACCTATACCGCAACAGAAAGAAAATAGACTCAAAAGAGCTAAAGAGTTTCTTCGCTTGGCCGAAAGTAGTGAACTGCCGAATTTAGTTTTCTCCGATGAGAAAACATTTTCCAGCAATTTGTAAACAAGCAAAATTATCGTGTTTTGCTTAAAATGTGTATCTTCGGTTGGCCACCAGAACTTAAGCGCTGGCCATGACGATGGTGTGGGATGCCATAACAGTCGATGGTCGCTCTCTGCTCGTATTAACCGACAGTGGTATTAAAATAAATGCCGAATATTATTGCGAAAATATACTGGAGGGTGTATTAAAGCCTTGGGAACGCAAATATTTTGGCCGCAGACCTCGGAAATTCCAACAGAACTCAGCACCGTCGTACTCACCACGAGCCACCCAAGAATGGTTACAAAATGAAATAAAAAATACCAAAGTGTCGATCACCTCCCTTCGACGGAAATGGGCAATAATACCGTAGAGCAACATTCGGGCAGCGTGTGACGGTTTCATTGGCCGTTTGAAGACCATAATTCGATGACCAATTCTAACAAATCTTTAATTATTCCAAAATTTGATGCTATTTCCGACATTTCTTGCTTTCTTTCAATAAAATTAAAAAAAAAAATGTAAAAATTATGGCGTTGGACTTTGTTGCAGTTTTTTTTATCTCACCCTGTACATTGTATGTATTTCGCTACAATATACAATATATATATATATATATATATATATATATATATATATATATATATATATATATATATATATATATATATATATATATATATATATATATATATATATATATATATATATATATATATATGTATATATATATATATATATATATATATATATATAAATATATATATATATATATATATTTATATATATTTATATATCTATATGGCATCTACGTAACGGTCAAAATTGACCTATTCTGTTTGTGATGTCACCGGGATTAAAAATATCCGCGTTTTAATGGATAATTTTACTTTTATTTAACACAAATGCTAATGGACCATTTCACCCACTAAAAATTACCCATCGAAATTGGAAGACCTCTGCCCAGCCCTAAGCTCTAACCCCATGCTAAATTCCGCGTCAATTGGTCCATAATTGCAACCTGTAGAACAAATGCAAAATCAGGAAATTTTTCATTTTTTTTTTTTTTTTTTTTTTGGATATTTTCAACCCCTAAATATTTTGTGATCATCTCCAAAGCAATAGGATTTTTTTCTTACCATAACCCCACCTCCATGTATCCAATTCGTGAGGATCGACCTGTAGGAGTGATTACAAATTAACATGGACAGACGGACGACTCGGCAGGAACATCCACATATACTTTCCTATGTGGGAAACCGATATTTCGAGGTGTTACATAATTTCTGTGCTAATTAAACTTATAATATTGGTATGGGCAAAATTACAAAAAACAAAAAATTATTCAAAAATTGATTGTAGATGTCCATTTTCGCACCTGACCTAGCATTGATGCAAATATTAGGATATGCAAAGTTGGATCGGGTTATCTTTTCTTTTTTCGTGCAGTATTTTTTTTTTTAATATTGAGATTTTGTGGGGGAAGTACCAGAAGGAGTGACCGATATTACCCATCTGCGAACTCGATCTCGTGCGCACCAGCCAAAGATCCTGAAACGGATTTGGTCAAAAAAAAAAAAAACCTAGGGTCTAAAACCGTTATTTCGATGAGGCTCGTTTTGGACGTATCAAATGATCAAATATACCCTCTATAGCCATATGGCTGAGGGTATAAAAATTGTCATTCAACTAATATTTATAGTTATATCAGCGACTCCTAATGCTTGATGGAATCGTTCGGTCGAATAGTTGTGTCATCCGATAGAATAGAGTCAAGTTCAACACTAGGCATCTCAATATATGCTCTTTTGAAGTTGCTTTTGTAAAAGTTATTGTTCTCATTACTATTTGTACCCTACACCACATAGTGGTAAGGGTATTATGTCTTTGTGCATTTGTTTGTAACATGGAGAAGGGAACGAGATAGACCCATAGTTACTTTTGAGAACCTTCATAGAATCACTTTCTGAGTCGATTTATGCATGTCAGTCCGTATGTCCGTCCGTCTGTCCATGTATTCTTGTGAACAAAATGCAGGTCGCATTTATTATCCGATTGAGATGAAATTTTCCAAACAATATTTTTTTGGCCCAAGGACGAACCCTATTGGTGAGAATCGGATCAAATTTAGATATAGCTCCCATATATATCTTCATTCGATTTCGGGTTAAATGTGCACCAAATGTCCACTATCAGTCCAAATTACCTGAATTTTGGCACACCCAACCGAGTTCGGCCTAAAAGCAAGTATATAAAATTTGGAGAAAATCGGTTCAGATATATCTATAGCTCCCATATATATGTTTTATCCGATTTTGTGTTTAAGCCTCTCACATTCGTAATATACACTCCACAAGAATGATATTTGGTACCAGATATAAGATACAGCCCAGAAATAGCTGTTTGTAATTTTATCGAAATCGGTTCAGATTTGGATATAGCTCCCATATATATCTTCATCCGATTTCGTGTTAATTGTGCACCAAATGGCCGATATAAGTCTAAATGGACTGAATTTTAGTACATCGGACCAAATTCAGCCTAGAAGCAAGTATATCAAATTTAGTGAAAATCGGTTCAGATATAGCTATAGCTCCCATGTATATCTTTCATCCGATTTAGTGTTTTAGTCCCATACATTCGTGATATTCACTCCACTACCGTGATATTTGGTACCAGGTATTAGATGGAGCACAGGAATAGCTGTTTTAAATTTTATCGAAATCGGTTTAGATTTGGATATAGCTCCCATATATATCTTCATTTCGGGTTAAATGTGCACTAAATGGTCAATATCAGCCCAAATCACCTGAATTTTCGTACATAAGACCGAATTCAGTCTAGAAGCTAATACGTAAAATTTGGAGAAACCCGGTTCAGAGATAGCTATAGTTCGTAAAATGCACGATAAAATTAGATAGATTTTGATTTTGTACCAAATATCATAGAGCTTTGAAATGCCCTGTATAAACCTTTTTACGAGAGCTCTACTAAATATGCATAGTGGTGTAGGGTATCATATAGTCGGCCCCGCCCGACTTTTGAGCTTTCCTTACTGGTTTAGTTATTACTATGTTGTTTTTTATATTGTTTGGCTAGCGTAAATAGCTATTGTGTAGTTATTATATGACTATTTCAAATTAATATTTTGACAAAGACAAAACTCCAAAATTACAGCTTCGAATAGATTTTTCATACCTTACTGTTAAGCTTCTCTCTCTTATTTAATACGTACGTGTGCACATACAAAAACAAGTTTTATTGCTCGTGCACACGAGAGTTTTGTGTTGGCTGGGCCAACTCACCAGTTCTCGAACAACAGCGAACCAGTCTGCTAGTGTCTCTTCTGTGTGTAGAATTGTTTTTGTAAAATACGGAAGATTGGTGCAGTTTTTGTTATCTGAATGTAAGTATGAATGAATGTGGCTGCTTTGTTTTCGAACACAAGCATTTAATTTTGTTGTGTGCCGGCTCGTCCGTCCATCCGTCTCACAACAGTTTCATTTTAATGTGCGCGATGACTTCGTTTCAATTAGTGTGTCGAGACGTAGTAGGGTTTGTAAATATGTCTGTTTGTTTGATGTAGGAATGTTATTCTTTGTTGCTGTACATTCCCGCATGATATCTACACCCATATTTCTTTTAGAAATGAACAAAAAGTTGTTCTGTTCAGTGTTTATTATTTGCTTTTGGCTTATCGTTCGTATTGTAACTTGTGTTCGCACACAAATTTCGAATGCCTATTCTGTGCTAAGAGATGATACCCCTGAAGAAAGTAAGTTCGACATTAATGAGTAGGTGCAACCAAATAGTCGTTGTGCTCTCGATTAGTGTTGCCATGTTGGCGAATATTAATTCGATGAAAATGATTTCTTAAACCGTCCAAAAAAAAAAGACCTCGAAAACTTCAGGATGCTAATGATTTAAAACAGATTACTTACAAAATGTAACTAGTCGTAAAGTTTGGAGGTGGTAACATCATGTCATCAAAGAAACTCTAACCAGAGTTGGTTATAAAATAAAATTTCGTAATATATCCATAATCTGGAAGTTTCAACATGACAATGACGCAAAGCACATACCAAGAGTGGTACCTGAATGGATTAATCTAATGGAGTTAATATTCTTCTGAACTCAATAGATAAAGACCTCTAAAATAAAGAATTACACCAAAAAACACAGTTAAACAAGTCAAATAATATCAGTCGGTTTTGCCGACAGTTGTATACCCCCAGCCTTGACTTACGATTATTCAAACTCTTGACTCTTTATTGGGGAGGTTTCGAAGTTGACCAATTCGTTTCTGACGTAAGGCTGATATAAATACTACAACGTAACACATTTGGACTATATCGACTACTTCCTGTACTTTATAAGAGTTATGGGCAAATGATTGGACAATGTGAAAATATGCGTAAGGTAACGGATATAGCGGACTGAAGTATTGCGTTTTCATACTTCATCCAATACAGATGAAAAAATTAGCATGTTCAAAATTTAAAGGAAACCAAACATTTAAATCCAATTTTATGCGAAATCATAAATTCCAATAAATTTCATTCATTCATATCAGATTTCCGGTTAAGAGAAATGTTTAGATATAGCAAGTTGTAAAGAATCGTCGATTTGTTTCGCAAGTTATGACATATATAAGTATTGGAAATGGTGACCCTTAGTGGGCTAGGTACCAGAAGGGGTTGACAGTACCTAAGCACCTCCTCAGTACATATTTTTTAAATGATACAATTTTTAAGAAAACAAAGTTATTATTTTTTTTTATTTTTTTAATTATTTATATCTTTGTTATTGAAAAACACAAACTTAAGGAATTCAGAATTTAATAAAAACTAAAGCACCGCCTAATATTGTGTTTGGAAATTTTACTATGCTACTGCGACATTGCTGTATTAGTTAACGGTACACTCCAAAAATGCAGACTGGTCGCACATCTCCTACTCATTCTGGAGGAAAGCCACGTGAAACTTCGCGACAGGAAGACTTCTTAATCAAAAGGACAATCCAAAATGATCCTACAGCATCTTCTAGTCACATACGAAACCGCTTAGATTTAAACATTAGCGAAAGAACGAGTCGCAGAAGGGCGGTAGAGGCCGGATTATTCAGTCGACGACCAGCAAAAAAAAACTTTTCATATCGTCAAAAAATAGAAAAGGCAGACTTGAATTCGCAAAGTCCCATCTCAGCTGGAGTGTCCAAAAATGGAGGACTGTGTTGTTTTCTGACGAATCTAAGTTTAATTTAAAGGATTCAGATGGTATAAGGCGTGTACGCAGACCAAATGGGCGAAGGTTGAATCCTAAATATTGCAAACTGTAAAGCATGGAGGCGGAAACATAATGGTTTGGGGTTGTTTCTCTGGGCAAGGGATTGGGCCAATTCATAAGATTGATGGAATTATGGATCGTTTCATGTATCGTGACATATTAAAAGACGTGATGTTGCCTTATACTGAAGAAGAGATGCCACTACAGTGGATATTCCAGCAAGATAACGACCCCAAGCACACGTCAAAAGTGGTTAAAAAGTGGTTTCAGAACAATTTGTTAAAAGTTCTCCCTTGGCCTGGCCAGTCCCCCGATCTTAACCCAATCGAGAACTTATGGGAGATCGTTAACTCAAAAATCAACCGAGAAAATTGCAAAACGAAAGAAAATTTATTTGAAGCCGCAAAAATAGCCTGGGAAGCCATATCTCCGGATACAATTAATAATTTAATAAACTCTATGCCTAAAAGATGTGCGTGTGTCATCCAGAATAAAGGATTCTCAACGAAATAATGATTTCAGTCGTTTTTTTTTTTTTGCATCTTAAAATGGGGGTGCTTTAGGTTAGTCCGCTTATAATTTCGACTTAAAATATTTTTTGATTTCTAACTTTTTTTAATAAATTCTGAACTTCTATAGTTCTTGTTTTTCAATAATAAAGATATAAAAAAATAAAAAAAATAGTTTTAAATTTTATTTTCTTAAAAAAAATTATCATTTAAAAAAGAATAATAAAATCTTACCAGACAGACGGACGGACATCGCTAGATCGATTCCGGCATAGGCAATTTTTGTCAAAGTCCATTACAATATTCAAATACGAAACTTAAAATCCGGTGAATAATGTCACTAAGGGAACTCTCGATATATGGGGATATATGAAGATGTGGACCTGCATTAAAATACCGATATACAGCCCGTTTTTAGTTTGAGTAAAATGTTATTAACCTAGTTCAATTTGTTCGAAAGCCAGAGTGATTTCCACAGACGGGGAGACAGACAGACGGACATCGTTATATCGATATAGAAGTTTAGGCTGATCAAGAATATATAGACTTTGTGGGGCTAAAATATATATTTCGAGGTGTTTCAAACGAAATGATAAAAGGATGTACGAATAGCATTAAAATGTACTACATTTGGTACCATTTCGTATCATGTGAACGTGAATGAGCTAAAAACTTGAAATTTGGAATGAAAATCAAGGTTGAGGAGTTAGGTCGTTGTAAGGAGGAGAGTATACTCACGAATACGAAAAGTACCAAAGGTACTATATTTGGTACAATTTCAATTTTTTGAAACGTTTTGAGCTGAAATTTTCACTAATGGCGGAGTGTAGGTTTGTGATATGGAGAAATTTTTCGAAATTTGTACATATGTGCACGAAAATTACTAAATTTGGTACAATTTCGATTAGGGTAAACCGATAGAGTTGGAATGTTGAAATTTGAAAATAAGATTACTATTGCATTGTAGGTCTGAGGATGCAGATAGTTTTGGGAATTCGTACTTATATGTACTATATCGTATCAAATTTGGTAAACCGATAGAACTTGAATCCTGAAATTTGGAGTTAAGATTGCTGTTGGCGTGTAGGATTAGGGTATGTAGGAAGCTTTGAAAAGTAGCACTTATGTGCAGTAAATGGTACTAAATTCGGTACAAATTGGAATTGAAGTGAACCGATAAAGATTTAATTATGGAATTTTGAAATACGATTTCTAACGGATTGTATAATGCAGGTATGGAGATAGTTTAGGAAATTTGAGGGGGTATGAAGAAAACTTTGGAAATTCATACTTATGTGTACTAAAATTTGGTACAATTTGGATTTGTATGAACCGATGGGGCTGGAATTCTGAAATTTGGAATTAAGATTACTCATGGAGTATAGGATATAGGAACTTTTGGAAATTCGAACTTAGTTTTACTAAATGGTTCTCAATTAAGAAAAAATTGGTTTTGGGTGAACCTTTAGAGCTGGCGTCCAGAAATTTGGCATTTTTTTTGGGAATAAGTACTACAAGAGTACAAAAGGTAATAAAAATGCATACATTTAGTGTTGATTGTAGGGATAGAGCTCAATTTCAGAATTTTGGTGTTGGGGAGAAAATTGTTGTGTAGTGTTGAGATATGGAGGTGATTTCGGAAATACACACCGTAGATGTACGAACGGTACTAAATGGTATGGTAAAATTTGAATTATGGTCGGTATCGGTGTGTAGGGTTGAGATCTCAAGTGGTTTTTGGAAATAAATACTTACGTGAACGAAAAGTATTTAATTTGGTATTACATATTACTTTACGTACATTAAAAAAATTATATTTTTCAATTTGTTTCTTAAGATTTCACAACTTATAGCATAAAATTGTATGGATCTTCACATTATATTAATTCTGGATATTTTTAGTCAAAATATAATTCGAAAAATGTTCATATTAATGTAAATTAGACCCAATATTACAACAGAAATTAAAATTACTACGCATTTCAAAATACTTCACACAAAACAAATTTTGTATTTATTGTTCCAAAAATTCCTCGAAAAACTGAATTTTATCGTTAGTTAAGTTTTGTGTTGCTCTCTTTTATAGTTTACAAGACCATTTATAGTAAATTATCGTTGTATTGATAAACCAGTAAAAAAAGTCAAAAGGCTACTACTATGCATATTTAGTAAAGGTCCCGCAACAAAAGAGTTTATATTGGGAATTTATGTAAAGACCACATCAACTAATAACCTTATTTGAACGAGTGTCATGGCATTAGAGCAGTTATAATCTGCTTTCGGAACTAATATACGAGAGACATATCCAATTCTGAACAGCGTTCGAAAATAAACAGTATGGTACTGTATCGTAGTGTTCTCTACCGTTCCGAGGCAGAGTGGTACACTAAGATAATGTACCGTATCGGAGCACAACCCTTAAAAAATATTTTACTGATGCTGTAGCACAACGAGAATCGTACTGTACCGCAGTTGGAGCACTAAAAAAAGTAGTGCTCCGCAGTCGGAGAACTACGAAATCGTAATGTTCCGCAGTCGTAGCACTACAAAATCGTAGTGTACCACATGGCGGAACATTAAAAAATAATGTACCGGTAGTGTACCACATATGTGTTGTTTACGATATGTGAGAAAATTAGATGTTTGATGTTTTTATACCCTACACCACAAGGTGGTCAGGGTATTATGTCTTTATGCATTTGTTTGTAACGGGTAACAGGAAAAGAGCTAGACCCATAGTTCCTTTTGATGATCTGCATAGAATAACATTCTGAGTCGATTTATGCACGTCCGTCCGTCCGTCTGTCCATGTATTTTTGTAAACAAAGATGAAATTTTGCACAAATCATTTGTTTGGCCCATGGACGAACCCTATTGAAATTGGAGATAATCGGTCTAAATTTAAATATAGCTCCCATATATATCTTCGTCCGATTTGCCTTTTATTGTGCACCAAACGTGTAATCTCAGCTCGAATAGTATGGATTTTGCACATACAACCAAATTAGGCCTGAAAATAACTATGCCAAATTTGATCGAAATCGGTTCAGATATAGCTATAGCTCCCATATATATTGTTCATCCGATTTGTTATTTTTGCCCTCCGCAGCCGTAATATGCACTCTGTAACAACAATATTTGGGAAAATATATCAAATACAACTCAGAAATACATTTGCTAAATTTTTCAGATTGTTCAGATTTGGATATAGCTCCCATATATAACTTTGTCCGATTTAGCTTTTATTGTGCACCAAACGTCTAATATTTGCCCAAATGGGATGAAATTTGGCACTTACGACCGAATTGAGTTTAGAAGCTAGTATGTCAAATTTGGTGAATATAGCTCCCATATATACTGTTCATCCGATTTCTTGTATTTGTTACCCACAGCCGTAATATGCACTCCGTAACAACGATATTCAGGGAAATATATCAAAAGGAGCTCAGAAAAATCTTTGCCAAATTTTATCGAGATCGGTTCCGATGTGGATATAGCTCCCATATATATATTTATCCGATTTCAAATTAATTGTGCACCAAATGAACAATACATGTCCGAATTTAAAAGACACAAATGCATCGGCATTAGTCCTTTGAACTTTAAATTATAATTATAATCATAGCGTGTATGTTTGAATTATCCCATAAAAACTTGCAATTTTATGCGGAGCTCTACTAAATTAGCAAAGTGGTGTAGGGTATCATAAAGTCGGCCCCGCCCGACTTTAAGACTTTCTTTACTGGTTGGTGATGCAAAAATTACTAATACAATTCAATATTATGTAAATAAAAGCTGCATTTATTTTATGTATGTTTAGATTGGTTGCGAAATTGAAGAACGTAGAAAAATATGGGAATAGGTAGAAAGAATAAAAAAGGACCAAATCTGAAGTTATAATGATTTGTATTTAACCAGTGAAAATTGAAAAACAAATCAATCAATGTAGGTGTAAAAAAACTAAATACAGGGTTGCGCATATTCGACGGACCTTTGGGCAACATTCTTTGCGTCAATTGAATTTTGTACGGGAACAAATGCAAATCAATGCGAATAATCCGTTGTAAAGTGGACCGAGCCATGCCCAACTGCTGATAACGACGTTTTTGGGATGTTCTTGGGGACCTCTCAACACTTGCTCGTACGGCAGCGATATTTTCGGCCGATCGCCTTGGTCGACTTTGGATTAGAAAGAGCCTTACCAGTCGAAAAATTTTCGTATAAAGGCTTAATGATGTTCTTAGAAGGCGCACTTCTCACATTTTTTTTTCACAATTGACTTCTTCTGTTGAATGTAAATTTCAACTATTTCAGAGCGTTCGCGTGGCGTGTATTGGTTCATAGTAAAAATCTGCTTCTTCAAACGCGGTATGTCATTAAGCGATGTGTCATCTCTGTCAAAAGTTATGGCGTTGCCAAATGGGTCCGTCGAATATGGGCAACCCTGTATTTTACAAAGAATGGCTGAGTGTTTAAAATCAGTTTTATGATTTCGATTTTTATACCCTCCACCATACTATGGAGGGTATATTATTTTTGTCATTCCGTTTGAAACTCCTCGAAATACTCATGTCAGACCCAACAAAGTATATATATTCTTGATCAGCGTAAAATTCTAAGTTGATTTAGCGATGTCCGTCTGTCTGTATGTTGTAGTCACGCTATCTTTCGAATGAATTATGATAGATGGCTAAAATTTCGCACACATGTTTATTTTTCCAGTAGGCAGGTTAAGTTCGTAAATGGGCCTTGTAGGTCCACGTTTTGATATAGCCCCCATATAACGGTACCTCCCGATATTCGGTATTTTTGATGATTTTAGCGACATTATTCACCGGAATTGTTTCAAATTTGGTATTTGAAGTTCGAAATGGATACTACAACCTAAGACAGAAAATTGTCTGTGCAGGTCCACGTCGTCGCATAGACCCCAATATAACGGCTATATTCGGTATTTTTAAAATTTTAACAGAATTTTTTAAGGATTTTATTTTTTGAAAATTTCCAAATTCGTTGCAAATGGTGGAGGGTATTCAAAGTTCGACCCGACCGAACTTACTGCTTTTTAACATGTTTTAATGTGGTGCATTTGGTACATTACTATTTTTTAATACTCCGATTGCGGAACACTGCGTTTTTAGTGCTCCGACTCCGGTTCACTACGATTTTTTAGCGCTCCGACTGCGGAAGCTATAGTTATACCTTAACCGATTTTCATCAGATTTAATGTACTTGCTTCTAAAGGAAAATGGTCGGATGTGCCAAAATTCTGGTTAGGATATTGGCCAGTTGGTGCACAATTAACCCGAAATCGGTTGATGATATATATGGGAGCTGTATCTAAATTTGAACTAATTCTCACCAATTTTAAAAGGGTTTGTGCTTGCGCCAAAAAAAATATTGTTTGGAAAATTTCTGCACATATACTGACAAAATAATTATTTTAATAATATTATTATACATTATTTATCATTTCAGAATTTTGATAATGGCCGGCACGAATACATGCCGTCTATGTCGTACTCCCTGCAGTGAATGTATTCGGTTGTGCGATGCGAGTGGCAAGACAAATGAAATATACAGCATTACTGTCAAATTCTTTCATCCAATGGTAATTGCACTTAAATTAACTTTTTTTGCTGTTACAATGATATTTCAATTTCTTTTTTCTAGTTTTTGGAAATCGACAAGGAGACCACAAAAGTCATTGGTGTTTTGTGTATGCAATGTTGGCATCACATATCTGGTTTCAATAATTTCCAACAGACGGTTCTTCTACTGCACGCCAATCTACATACGGCCGCAGAGAGTGCTATATCCCGAAGTCAGTTACAGCCTGAGGGAGGGACATCGAAAGATGGTGGGGAGCAACTAGACATTACAGCCGATTTGGAATTACAAATTAAAGATGAATCGGACACAATTGTAATACCTGATGATGACGCCGAAGATTGTAAAGAGGTGCCAACGACAAGTAGCAGCGGCCAATTGACCGTGACAGATCACACAGTGGAATTCCAACTAAATTCGAATGCTACCCCAAGGGCCCAACCTGAAATCATACTGCCTTCTACGTATGATGAGCGGATGCCACCTTTCCAAATTGGGAACGCAATGCACATCGATGAAGAGTTTTCCGACCAGGAAGGCGATATTTTTATTGTCGATGAGCTAAATGATGACATTGAAGTCTCAAGCAGTTCAAATGGCGATTTGCTGGAAGTGAGCAGTGCACAATATTCATCGAATGCGGCTAGCGAAATGATTTATCCAGCTAGCAGAAAGAACCGAAAATCGCCAAAGGAGATCGATGAGATTATTGCCAAATGGAGACCACTCTTGAAGTGCGAAGGTTGCCCCGAATCGTTTCCCACATTTACACAACTAAAAACGCATTTCCTTGCCCAGCATCCCAATCAGGAGTTCTACGTGCTGTGTTGCGGACGCAAACTTAAATATCGTTTTCGAGTCGAAGAGCATGCCATAATTCACATGAACCCGAAGGCGTTCAAGTGTCAGTTGTGTGGCAAATGTTTCACAACAAGATTTACTTTAATTGCCCACATTGGCCAATTGCATCCCGGTGCAAAGTTATGCCCGTCGGACAACGATGATTCGCCATTCAAGTGTCCCCAATGTGGATTTAATTGTGGCGACGAGGCAACTCTGCTGGAACATTCTTCGCTTCACACAGACGAGCAAACATTTCACTGCCAGTTCTGTAATAAGTCTTTTAAACGACAAACGGCCCTGTTCAAACACTCAAGACTCTATCATTCAGACAATGGCAGCAATCCGCCGCTCTATTTTAAACAGTGTAAATTGTGTCCGAAGGCTTTTACCTATCGCACCGGGTTGTATCACCATGTAAGGAAATATCATCCGGTCGCATTTGAAAATCGCCGGAAAAGAAGAGGTCCGACCAGGGATACACCATAAAGAGAGAGACTGATGATGTTGATTCTATTACATTTTATTGGGAGAATTTATAGAAATAAGCATAGCATTATTTATATATTTAAGCTAGTTTTTAATAAGAAATTTGAAAAGTTTCTCAAAAAAATTTCAATGTTTTTTACCCCAGCAGGGGGGATATATAAAGATTGTCCTTCCGCTTGTAACACCTCGAAATATACATCTTGGACCCTACAAAGTAAATATACTATTGATAAGCATAAAATTCTATGTCGATTTAATTTGATGCTAATCAAGATAGAGTATTACCTATGCAGGTCCAGGTCTTCGTATCTCCCCATATAACGTCCCCCCATATTTACATCCCGATATTCGGTATTTTGATGATTTTAACGACATCATTCACCGGACTTGTATCAAATTTCGTATTTGCAGTTCCTAGTAGGTTCTACAGCCTGTGACAGAAAATTGTCTATGCAGGTTCAGGTCTTTGCATATACTCCATATAACTGCAGCTCCCTGTATTCGGTATTTTGATGATTTTCAAATTATTTTTTGACAATTTCCCAATTTTTTCCAATTGGTGAAGGCTATTAAAAAGTTGGACATTATCGAACTTACTTCTTTTATACTTGTTATGCCCACAGTCATATGGCTAGAGAGGGTATATATCATTTGATACAGCCAAAATGTACCTCATCGAAATAAAGGTTTAATATCCTAGGTCTCTTTGGACCAAATCCGTTTCAGGACATTTGGAGTCGATCAAGCGATGCCCGTCCGTCCGTCTGACTTGTGTGTACGATAACTTTCGAAGGGAGTATCCGATTTGGTCCAAACTTGGTACATCGTCATATTGTTATCAAACTCAGATCGAGTTCGGAGATGGGCAATATCGGCCACTCCTTCACTCCACAACAAAAGGTTAAATTTTAAAAATATATATATATTTTACTGCACAAAAAAAGAAAGGATAATCCGATTTTACTCCAACTTTGAAAATCCTAATATTTACATCAGTGCTAGGTCAGGTGCGAAAATGAACCGTGTCGGAAAACTCCATCAAGTTCCTTCCCCACAAAGGGTCAACATTTTGAATAATTATAAATCTTAAATAATGTGATGTAAGGATCCAATTTTCTTCAAATTACACACATCACAATATTTTTGTTAACTCAAGGTCTGGTATAAAGATGGTCTATATCGGTCCACTCCTTCCGTTACCTACCCCAATAAAGGTCGAAAATTTCAAAAAAAAAAAAAAAAAAAACATTAAAAACTTTACAGCAAAGAAAGAGAAGGGATAATTCGATTTTGCTCCAACTTTGCAAATCCATATACTTGCATCAGTGCTAGGGCAGGTGCGAAATTAACAGTATCGGTCCACTCTATTGAGTACCTCTCCCACAAAGGGTCAAATTTTTGAATAATTATAACTTATAAAATATGGTATAAGAGTCCGATTAACTAATTACACGTATCACCATATTTTTATTAGCACGAGGTTGGTGTGAAGATGGAATATATCGGTCCTCTCTTTCTGGTACCTCCCCCAATAATGGTCGAAAATTTAAAAAAAAGAGCAAAAAATATTTTACTGCAAAGAACGAGAAAGGTTAATTCGATTTTACTCCAACTTTGCAAATCCTAATATTTGCGTCAGTGCTAGGTCTGGTTTTAAATAACCAAAATTCGAAATAAGCATCCGGTTCCCTTTATATTTCTCACATTCCATTATTTCCACTAACACAAGATCTGCTGTGAAGATTGGATATACCGGTACACTCCTTCTGGTACCTCCCCTACAAAGGGTAAACATTTTTAGTATCAATGAAGCTCATAAAACCCGAAATTGGCACATCTCAATATTTATATCAACACAAGATCCGTTATAATGACGGGACCATTCCTTCTGGTACCTCCCCCACATAGGGTTCAATATTTTGAAAAACATAACGCCCAAAGAAAGCGAAATAAGCATCCAACTGTCTTCAAATTTCACACATAACAAGTAAGCAAAGGCTATAGTCGTGCGGGGCCGACCATGTGATACCCTACAACACTAAAATATATTAGAAGCCCCCTTATGTCCAAATCTATTTCGCTTTTGAAATTATGTCATAGAACACAGGGTCATATTCCCAACATTTGTGCACTCCGTCGTGCTGTTAGTTGTTGTGGTCAATTTACAGCTAAATATAACCCATTGGCATCTAAAATGCTAGGACTTCTTCCCTGTCCTTAACTCTCTTCTCGGGCGTGTCGATAGGCTTCAATTGTGTGATCAGGAATATTTTTCTGTTTTTGGTTCATTTGGTATTTTTTCACACAAAAGTAGTGGTCCATTCTACCCGCTGTCCTAAACTCTAACTTCATGCGAGATTTAGTGTCATTTGGTTTCTATTTCGGCTGCAAAATCAGGAAAATTTTTCGTTGTTGGTTCATTTCAACCCCTAAATATATTTTGCGCACATCTTTGAAAACAATAGGCTTAGTCCTTCTGAGCCTAACTCTACCTTCGTAAAAAATTTCGTGGGGATCGAACGATAATTATTGCAATTATGTATATAAATAATAACCCAAACCTGTGTTATAAAGTGAAAAAATATTACAAAATATACACTTCAATACATAAGTATAAAATAACTTCAATATATAAGTATATAAAAATCGCATGCGATAAAAAAAATGAAAAAATAAAAATATGTTACAAAATGCTACAAAATCTTAATGAACATCATTATTGGCATCTTTTTATGCGATTTTTTAGATTTTATACTTTTATGCCAAAAAGGCATTCTAAATTGACAAAATTGGTAAAAATCGCTCCAGCCATTCTGGAGATATAAGCATTCTTACGAACATACCCTTCCTTTGTATGTGTACATTGTATATATTTCGCTATATATATTAGATATTTTTACTATCGGCATCTACGTAACGGTCAGAATTTACCTGTTCGTCTATTTGTGATTTCGCCGGCATTAAAAATATTCGCGGTTTAATGGAAAATTTGACTTTTATTTATGACAAATGCTATGGTCTATTTCAACCACTAAATATTTCCCGATGATCAAAATTGGAAGGCTTCTGCCCAGCCCAAAGCTCTAGCTCCATGCTAACTTTCGCTTCGATTGGTCTATAAGTGTGACCTGTAGAGCAACTGCAAAATCATGAAATTTTTCAGTTTTTGCTCCATTTCAACCCCTAAGTATTATGCGATCATCTCCAAAAGAAATAGGGTTCTATTCTGAACTTAACCCCACCTAAATTCTAAATTTCGTGAAGATCGGCCATAATTGCGACCTGTAGAGTGATTACAAAATAACATGGACAGACGGACGGACGGACATACATAGCTAGATCGACTCAGCTCGGCGAGCTAGAAAGATCCATATATACTTTCCTATATGGGAAACCAATATTTCGAGGTGTTACATAATTTTTGGCCCAATCAAACTTATAATACCCCCAACACATAGTGTTGTAGGGTATAAAAACATATTTTCTAACACAAGATCTCTTGTGAAGATGATATATATCTGCGAACGGCTCTGGTACCTCACCCACAATCTTCAACATCTTTATCTGACAGACAGATTCTTGTTGATGTGGCTGAAAAGAGCCACAGTCAAATCGTTGCTGGTATCGGCTTCAATTCTGGGACAAGTTGAATTTCGTATGGAAACATTCTTATGGTATGCAAAATTCTCTGCAGCGACCCTCTTGAAAGGCCAAGTTGTGGCGAACTTCTCCTGCTTGATGTTTCTGAAACCAGACTGTTTTTGTTGACCGTACATTGACGGCGGCATACACGTTGCACGAAATTGACGACGGTATGCCCGCCGAGTCAAAAGAACGATTTGGCACTATGTTCAGTTGTGTATTGCTCCATTATAAATTGTCCAAGTCTTCTTTGCAAAATACTGAAGAGAAAAAAAGTTATGAGGAATTCACACCACTTCGGTCTATCTGGACCACCCTGTATTAAATTCCTTCGTTTGGAGGGTTGTCTACCTTTAAAGAAACCAAAATACAAAATTGTTAGTAAAGCAAAAAAAAAAAAAAAATAAAATAATAATAAACATGTTAAGCATTCCTATGAGGCACCAAATATCTTCTTTTTATCCCCAAAGCAAACTTAGAAACTCACTTCCGAATGCTTGCAAAAATTCTATAATATTTTGCACTTCAAAACTCTGTGATGTGCAGCTAAATAAAAAGTTAATTATCAACAACTGGTTGTATTTGTGAACCACTTCGAACAAATGAGCAGCTGCACACCATGTTCGTAGCTGAACAGACCGGTTTGTTTGCGATGTGCACACACCATATTTCTCTCGGGTCACATTAGTTCTAAAAAAGAGTTCGTGAGAGCTGCTTGTGTTTGTCTCTTGTTGAGTATTTTGAAAAATCCGAGATTTCTTGTTCTTTTCTTCAAGTATGTATAAACATTTATCGGTTTAAAAATTATGTTTTGTATTCTCTATTTTATTTGTTAAAAAAATAGTATTTGTCTGATTACTAACTGTTTTATAATTGTGTGCACACTGTACAGAAAAGAGTGGTTTGTCGTACTTATTAAAAGTTGTTGTATATTTATTTTGTAGCAACAGATGTGCGCGTCGGAATGTGTGTATGTACTACATACATAGATGTAGTGTGGTGAATCGTCGTAGTTGGACTGTGTATTTCTTTCCAAGGCATAGATAATTGGCAGAGTTGCCAAAACAAATTATAAACACTCCCTCATCGGGGATAATATAAAAATATCGAGTTATTATATCTGATAAGATTTTGACTCAAATAGACGATGAATTAAAAAAAAATATTTATATTCAAAACATCTGTGTTATGAATTTTCGTAAATTCAAAAACATTTAGTGTAACTCTTACGAATATCGAAAGACCCTAAAATTTATATATAATTTATACCGTTGCGAATTAAACCAGTAATAAAAGTTGGGAGCGGCCGACTCTATGATACCCTACATCACTATGTGTATTTAGTAGAGCTCCCGTAACTAAAAAGTTTATATTGGGAAATTATGTGAAGTAGATCATACCAACTATGAACCGAATAACATTGCTATATAGTGCATGATATGACTTCTATAAGGACCGAGTTTCATCAAATGGTAAAATTCGGTAGAATGTGAAAAAATCCAAAATTCAGTCCAATTGGGTGATATTAGCCATTTGGTGCACAATAAATCTAAAATTGGATAAGGCTATATATGGGAGCTATATCCAAATCTGGTCCGATCTTGATAACATTTGACAGAGATATTTTTGGGTCCATAAATTATCTGGTACAAAATAACATTCTTGTGGAGTGCATATCACACATGTGAGGGACTTAAAACCCCAAATCGGATGAAGCACATATATGAGAGCAATAGGTCTATCTGAAACATTTTTTCAAAATTTTATGTACTTGCTTGACTGATTGAATTCAGTCAGATGTGCCAAATTTCGGGTCATTTGGACGAATATAGGCCATTTGGTGCACAATTAATCCGAAATCGGTTGATGATATATATGAGAGCTTTATCTAAATTTAAACAGATTCTTACCAGACTGCTGTCATTTCTAAACCACTCGTCCGACAGCTGTTAAAATTATTTCAGTCACAGCTCATTATATTGTTTGCAAGCGTACAAAAGCATTTTGGTGAGAATTTTTCAGAAAAAAATTCAATTCAGAATTCAAGCGTGATAGTGTGATTTCTTTATATTTGGCTGAAAAACCACAAGTGGCTATCGTTAGAGCCCTCCAACATTTAAATGTGAATAAATCTTTTGTTTCTCGTACCATCGCTCGTTATCGTGACTCTGGTAGCGTAGCCCGACGTCAAGAAAATGGATGGTAGAAAACACCAACATCAGCAGAAATAATTCGAAAAGTAAAGAAGCAACTTGATCGAAACCTGCGTCGGCATGGCCGAAAAAATGGCAAGTGAGCTGAACATATCGCAATATTCCATTCGGCAAATATTGAAAAATGAGCTCGGGGCAAAGCCACTGAAATTCCAAAAAGTGCAAGAACTTACACCCCAACAAAAAGAAAATAAACTCAGAAAAGTTAAAGAGTTGCTTTGCTTGGCCGAAAGTGGTGAACTGCCGAATTTGGTTTTCTCCGATGAGAAAACTTTCGTTATCCAGCAGTTTGTAAACAAACAAAACGATCGTGTTTACTTGCCGAAGAGGTCAGCCGAAAATGTATACCTTTGGTTGGCCACCAGAAATCTAGCGCGGCAATAATATTCTGGAGAGTGTATTAAAGCCTTGGGCACGCAAACAATTTGTCCGCAGACCTTGGACTTTCCAACAGGACTCAGCACCATCGCACTCAGCACGTGCCAACCAAGAATGGTTACAAAATGAGGTGCCTCGGTTCACAATGACCACCAAAATCACCGGATACCAATCTGTTGGACTACTGCGTCTTGAGTATTTTCGAAAGCAAAGTTGATACTAAAAAATGCCAAAGTGTCGATCACCTCAAGTAAGCGCTTCGCCGGGAATGTGCCAAAATACCGCAGAGCAAATTTGGACAGAGTGTGACGGTTTCATTGGCAGTTTTAAGTCCATAATTCGTGCCAAATTTGACCAATTCGAACAAATCTAAACTTATTCTAAAATTTCCGACATATTTTGCTTTCATTCGATAAAATTAAAAAAAAATGTAAAAATTATGGATTTTTTTTATCTCACCCTGTAACATCGATACCGCTTTTATACAATTCTTTAAGTCAATTCTATTTAAGATATACGCAGCGCTGCTCAAGAAAAAATATATCTTTTCAGTCAAATTTCTCTTTGCTTATTTAAATCAAGAAGAAAACAGTATTAAGTCATTATTTAAACAAATATTTTTTATCCATTTGCTTCATAAATTATTAAAACAATTAAATGGAACCGGAAAATATAAAGAAAAATAGAATTTTTATATTCTCTTAAATTATATTTTTTTCGCCTCATGTTCTAGAACACGGTTTTGAGCAGGGCTGCTATATGTCATTGTTGACCGTGTATTAAAAGAATGTTAATTTTAAATCGCAAATAAGGCACTGAGGAGCAACAAATTTAACACTTTAGTAGTTGGGAGATTTCTATATCATGAGTAAAACCAACCGCACCGTGGCAACACTACAGAAAATGGCGAACATAAATGTATCTCACAATCGAGTATCTTTCACAAACACACACACTCGCGCACATTATCTGAGTTTTTCGGTTGCCGCATGTTCGCATTATTTTTGCTCTCAGTGTTTTATGTTCTCTTTTAAAATATCTCTTCTCTTTATTTAGTCTGCTATTTGCTCCATCATAACAGTTTCATGTTAAGGTAGTAAGCGTAAAGCGGTGAACACTGCTGCTGTAAGAACACAACATATGGACGGTGCAGCGACATGTAGTAGCCGTGGTGAGAAACTCAGAAATAAGGATATCTAGCAGAGAATTAAAATTACGTTTTTACAACCGACACCACACTGAGGTGGGTATTATGTCTTTGTGAATTTGTTTGTAACACGAAGAAGGAAACGAAATAGCAAACATAATGATGATCTTCATAGAATCACATTCTGAATCGATTTATTCATGTCCGTCCGTCTTTTAATGTATTTTTTTTAACAAGTACAGGTTGAATTTATTGCCCGATTGAGATGGAATTTTTCACAAATCTCTTATTTAGCCCAAGGACGACCACTATTGAATTGATGGTATTGGGATCAGATTTGAATATAGCTACCATATACAGTGTCGTCTGATTTTTTGCACAGGGAGTCAAGTGAGAATTTGTTTCTGGTGAGTGCATTAAGCATCCGCTGTCTGGCTGGTACGCACGATAAATCTCGAAGGGAGTATTCGATTTGGCCCTAACTTGGTAAATCGTAGTTATACCCCCCACCTTGGAAAGGATGGTATATTAACTTTGTCGTTCCGTTTGTAACATCCTTAAATATTCGTCGTAGACCCAATAAAGTATATATATATATTCATAATCAGCATAAAATTCTAAGTCGATTTAACGATGTCCGTCTGTCTGTTGAAATCACGATACAGCCCACATTATTGGACGTAGAGCGCCAAAATTTAGCAGAGCAATTGGTATTGTGTCTAGGATGGTTGGTATTGAAAATGAGATATGTCGGTCCACGTTCTGGTATAGTCCCCATATAACGGTACCTCCCGATATTCGCTATTTTGATGATTTATGCCACATTTTTTCACGGATTTGTCTGAAAATTGGTATTTGTAGGTCATAACGGGTCCCTGTACGTGTGGCAAAACATTGCATGTATAGGTCCACGTTTTGGTATAGGCTCCATATAATGGTACCTGCCGATATTCGATATTTTGATTATTTTTGCCACATTTTTTTAACGGATTTGTCTAAAAACTGGTATTTGTAGGTCATAATGGGTTCCAGCTCTGGTGGCGAAACATTGCATGTATGGGTCCATGATTTTGTATAGCCCCCATATAACGGTACCTCCCGATATTCGGTATTTTGTTGGTTTTTGCCATATTTTTTCACTGATTTGTCTAAAAATTGGTATTTGTGGGTCATAATGGGTCCTAGTTCGTGTGGCGAAACATTGTATGTATAGGTCCACGTTTTGGTATAGCCGCCATACAACGGTACTTCTCGATATTCGGTAATTTGATGATTTTTGCCACATATTTTTCACGTATTCATCTGAAAATTGGTATTTGTAGGTCATAATGGGTTCTAGCTCCGTTGGCGGAACTTTGCATGTGTAGGTTCACGATTTGATATAGCCCCCATATAACGGTACCTCCCGATATTCGGCATTTTAATGGTTTTTGCCACATTTCTCCTAATGTTTCCTTTACCCTAAGGTGGAGGGTATTAAAAGTTTGGCCCGGCCGAACTTAATGTTTTTTTTTACTTGTTTTATTATTAAACATAGATCAAGTTGGGAGATGGGCAATATTGGTCCACTCCTTCTGGAACCTGGCCCACAAAAGGTCGAAATTTTCAAAAAAAACAAAAGTTTTTACTGCACATGAAATGATGATCCGATTTTGCTCCCACTTTGCAAATCCTAATATTTGCTTTAGTGCTAGGTCAGGTGCGAAAATGGACAATATGGATCCACTCCATCAAGTACCTCCCCCACTAAATGTGATGCAGACTTCAAATTACACATATCCCCTAACACAACATCTGCTGTGAAGATAGGATATTTCGGTCCACTCCATCTGGTACCTCCCCCACTAAGGGTCAAAAAAGGTTTAATATACATGAGGCTAATAAAAAGCCAACTTAATATCCGATTCCATTCCGAATTGGTGCATCCCAATATTTCCATCAACACAAGATCTGCTGTAAAGATGGTAGAGATCGGACCATTTTTTCTGGTTCAAAGTTTTGAATAACCAAAAAGATCATAAAATCTGAAATAAGCATCCGGTTTTCTTTATATTTCACACATCCCATTATTTCTACTAAAACAAGATCTGCTGTGAAGATGGGATAGATCGGTCCACTCCTTTTGGTACCACCCCCAGTAAGGGTCAACATTTTGAATATCCATGAAGCTCATAAAACTCAAAATTGACATCCGATTCCATTCAGACTTGGTACATCTCAATATTTTCATCAACACAAGATCTGTTATATAGATGGTAGAGATCGAACCATTTCTTCTAGTACCTCCCCCACATAGGGTTTAAGATTTTGAAAAACAAAACGGTCAAAGAAATCGAAAAAGGTATCCAACTCTCTTCAAATGTCACACATACAAACATTTTTTTTAACACAATATCTGTTGTGATGATGATATCTGCGACCCATTTCTGGTACCTAACCCACAAAAGGTCACAATTTTCTATACTATTTAATCTTTTTTTTAAACCTAACTGGCGAAACAAGTCAACGATTCTTTGCAACATTACTATATCTAAATATTTCTCTCAACCAGAAACCTGAGCTGAATATGGAAGTTATGATTTCACATAAAATTGGATAGAAATGTCCGATTTTCTTGTAATTTTGCCGATACCGTTATTTATACCGTACGCCATATAGTGGTAAGGGTTTTATGTCTTTGTGCATTTGTTCGTAACATGGAGAAGGAAGCGAGATGGACCCATAGTTACTTTTGAGAGTCTTCATAGAATCACTTTCCGAGTCAGTCCGCCTGTCCGTCCGTGTATTCTTGTGAACAAAATGCAGATCGCTTTTATTATCCGATTGAGATGAAATTTGCCAAACAATATTTGTTTGGCCCAAGGACGAACCCTATTGAAATTGGTGATAATCGAATCAGATTTAGATATAGCTCCCATATATCCTCAACCGATTTCGGATTAATTGTGCACCAAATGGCCAATATAAGTCCAAATGATCTGAATTTTGGCATATCCGACCGAATTCAGTTTAGAAGCAAGTACATCAAATTTGGTGAAAATCTGTTCAGATATAGCTATGCTCCCATATATATGTTTCATTCGATTTGGTGTTTGAGTTCCTCACATTCATAATATGCATTCGACAACAATGATATTTGGTACCAGATACCTTATAGAGCTCTGGAATACATTTGCCAAAATTTATCGAGATCGGCTATCGAGATTTTGATATAGCTCCCAAATATCCTTAATCCGATTTCAGGTTTATTGTGGAAAAATGGCTAATATCAGCCAAAATGGAGTGAATTTCAGGTCGTTTTTTTCCATTTTGTGGAACAAGGCTCTGATATATATTTTTATACCCACAAGGTGGTCAGGGTATTATGTCTTTGTGCATTTGTTTGTAACAGGCAAAAGGGAACGAGATAGATGATTATCTGCATAGAATCACATTCTAAGTCGATTTATGCATGTCCGTCCGTCCAACAAAGTACAGTTCGCATTTATTACCCTATCCAGATGAAATTTTGCACAAATCATTTGTTTGGCCCAAGGACGAACCCTATTGAAATTTGAGATAATCGGTCAAATTTAGATATAGCTCCCATATATATCTTAGTCCGATTTGCCTTTTATTGTGCACCAAACGTGTAATATCAGCCCGAATTGTATGGAATTTTGCACATACAACCAGATTAGGCCTGGAAATATGTATGCCAAATTTGATTGAAATCGGTTCAGATATAGCTATAGCTCATCCATTTGTTATTTTTATCCGATTCATCCGATTTGTTAGTTTAGTCCTCCGCAGCCATAATATGCACTCTGTAACAACAATATTTGGGGCAATATATCAAATACATTTGCTCCGAAATACATTTGATAAATTTTATCAAGATCGGTTCAGATTTGGATATAGCTCCCATATATAACTTCGTCCGATTTACTTTTTATTGTGCACCAAACTTTTAATATTTGCCCAAATGGGATAGAATTTGGCACATGCGACCGAATTGAGTCTAGAAGCCAGTATGTCAAATTTGGTAAAGATCGGTTCAGATATAGCTATAGTTCCCATATATACTGTTCATCCGATTTATTGTATTTGTCCTCCGCAGCCGTAATATGCACTCTGTAAACAACAATATTTGGGGAAATTTATCAAATACAGCTCCGAAATACCTTTCCTAATTTTTATCGAGATCGGTTCAGATTTGGATATAGCTCCCATATATATCAAATGGGCATTACAAGTCCGAATTTAAAAGATACAAATGCTTCGGCTTTAAATTATAATTATAAACATGGCGTGTATGATCAAATTCTCCCATAAAAACTTTTAATTGTTATGTGGAGCTCTACTAAATTAGCAAAGTGGTGTAGGGTATCAAAAAGACGGTCCCGCCCGACTTTAGGACTTTCTTTACAGGTTTAATATAATCCTTGTCATGCATTCTATAGCAATGTTATTGGGTATAAAAGATTAAAATATCTCCATCAAATTTAGTTAAAATCGATTCCGAATTGGATATGTCTCCCACATATTAGTTACCTCTGAAACCAAATTATAACTGATCTAAAGCCAAATGTTTATAGGTGATATGATTTACTTCAAATTAATTCTTTTGTTACGGAGCTCTAGTAAATGTGCATAGGGGTGTAGGGTATCATATAGTCGGCCCCGCCCGACTTTTGATTTTTCCTTACTTTTTTCTTGAAAATGTTTAAATTCCTACCATATGATGAAGGGTATTAAAAGGTTAGACCAGCCGAACTTACTGATTTCTTATACCCTCCACCATACATAGAATGGAGGGTATATTAAGTTCATCATTCCGTTTGTAGTTCATCGAAATAATAATTCTAGAACCAACAATTCTTGATCAGCGTAAAATTCTAAGACTATTTAGCTCTGTCCGTCTGTTGTAATCACTCTGGAGTCAAAACAAATAAATATAGAAAGCTAAAAGGGTAAAAGGAAAAGTTCGAAGATGGACCATATCGGTCCACGATATCGTATAGCCCCCATATAACGGTATTCGGTATTGTGAAAATTTTTGCCTCATTTTTCAATGGAAATGTCTGAAATTCTACACAAGGAGTTCTTCGTGACTACTTTACCCTCTGAAAAAGAATTGTCTCATAGGTTCACGATATATGGGGGATATAACGGTACCTCCTGATATTCGGTATTGGTCATATTTTTCAACGGAATTGTCTTAAAACCCACAAAAAGAGTTCCTTGTGAGTACATTGCCCCCTGGAAGAGAAATGTCTATATAGGTCCACGTATATAACCCGACATTTTTGACCGGAATTAAATTTCATACTTAAAGTTTGATGCTTGTAATAGATACTATAACATATGACGAAAAATTACCTATGTTGGTCCACGTCTTCGTATAGCCCTCATATAACGGAACCTCCCTTTATTCGGGTTTTGATGATATTAGGATCATTATGCACCGATTTTTTTCAAATTTGATGATATTAGCGACATTATTCAACGGAATGGTTTCAAATTTCGTATTTGAAGTTCGGAATCGGTACTACAGCCTATGATAAAAAAATTAAGCTGATCTTCGTCATGATAGAGGAGAGGTTTAAAAGATCGGCTCGGCAGCACTGATCTGCTTTTTTACTTGTTTTATTTATTTTTCTTTTGTTGTATATTTCCCTAAAATTAATTTTGAAATTAAATGTATAATTATATTTTGTGTCATTACAGAATAGCCGAATGCAATGGCAGCTTCGAATGTCTGTCGCTTATGCCGAGTATCGTGCTGTGATAGCATACGTCTCTATGATGCCCATGGTGAGGCAAACGAAATCTATGCCATCACTATAAAATATTTTCAGCCCATGGTAAGTTTGTAAGATGGCCAGAAAATATATGTGCCTCGTATATCGAGAAATACAAATAAGTTTCATAATTTTCATTTATTAATTTTTAGTTTTTAGAAGTTGAAACCGGTGCTTCAAATCAACTGGCTGTCTTGTGTGCGGAATGTTGGCATCATATCTCCGGTTTTAATAATTTTCAACAGACTGTTCTGTTGTTGCACATTAATCTTAATAAGGCGGCCCCAAGTGGTACCGAAACTTTTTCCCCAGTTCATTCACACATAATGCCAATAGTGAAATGTGAACCTGAAACCATTTCAATACCAGACGAAGATGAATTTCAAGATATTGTAGACACAAGTGAAGTTGAATCCAGCCATTCCGATGAGATACAGTTAATAGTTACGGACTGTGAAAACCCAGATGAAACTAATTTGAATGCAATTGCATCGGAGAAACAACCCCAAATAATACCTGAAAATCCCAATTCCAAAACACCAACCTTTTGTAACGAACAAATCACGGATGTGGACGAAGTCGTCCATGGCGACATGGATAGTGAAGAAAGTTGGGATATTGGTTCGATTTCAAAATCACATGAGTCGGAAGCGCCTACATCCACAGAGGATGCTAAAAATGAGGAGATACCAAAGGATACATTTAAAATCTCCGATCATATTTATCGACCCGTCAGAATAAATAAATGTATATCGAAAAAAGTGGATGAAGTCATTGCCAGATGGATGCCAAACATACCATGCCGTCTGTGTTCCATAACCTGTAAAACCTTCAATGAACTGAGACAACATTTTCAGACAAATCATCCCGACGATGAATTCTATTCGGAATGCTGTGGTAGAAAATTTAAATTCCGTTATCGTATGGAAGAACATGCACTCGTTCACTTGGACCCGAATGCTTTTAAGTGCACGCGTTGCCATAAACTATTAACGTCAAGAGCTAAATTTTGGCAGCACTGTCTTCAATATCACAAGAAAAGTTGATTTAATGGAGATATGAATCGGAAGAGGAAAGCTTTAAACAAAATTAGAAGTCTAGGATTTTTAATTTATTATTTGAAAAAATGTGTTATAAGTAAGTTGTAAGCAACTAAATACGAAAAAATAAATTAATCTACAAAGGCTTTTGGGCGTCTTTTTAAAACCTTGAACTCTATGTGGGGGAGGTACCAGAAGAAATGATCCGATCTGTACCATCTTCATACCAGATCTTGCGTTGATAGAACTATTGAGATGTGTCAAATCTGAATGGAATCGGATGTAAATTTCGCATTTTATGAGCTTCATGGATATTGACAATTTGGTGGACCGTTATATCTCATCTTCACATCAGATTTAGTGTTAGTAAAAATAACGGGATGTGTGAAATATGAATAAAAGCGGATGCTTATTTCGGATTTTATAATCGTTTTGTTTATTCAAAACTTTGACCCTTTGTGGGTGAGGTATCAGAAGGAATAGTGCAATCTCCTATATCTTCATAACAGATCTTGTGTTGATAGAAATATTGAAGTCTGAATGGAATCGAATGTTAATTCTATATTTTATTAGCTTCGAAGGGAATTCAACATTTTGACCCTTTGTGGGGGAGGTAACAGAAAAAGTGGACCGATTTATTCTATCTTCACGCCAGATCTTGGATTAATCAATATATTGTAAAACAAGTAAGCAAAGGCTACAGTCGAGCGGGGCCGACCGTTGAATACCCTACAACACTATAATAAACGATACAGTTTATATAGGCGAGATACTCGAAAGAATTCCACAAGATATTGTGACAAATAATAAAAGAGAACCATCAGGTTTCGTTTTCTAATTTTCGAATAATAGCAACTTTAACTAATTTGCTCATTTCCAATTTATTGGTAGATGTTGCACATAAATGGTCTTCCTAGATCTGGAACCAATATTTCCCAAAGACCATTAATATCTCAGAAGTGGCAAAAGATTAACATTTATTATTGGTTTTTGACTGACGCGCATCTATATGAGATGCAGACATTTGACTATATTCTTCAACGAAATCAGCGTTAACGAAATAGTCAGAAGTGCGTCTTTCCTGTATTTGTGAATTCTCCAAAAAGTCTCTGGAATGGTCATTTTCGTATTTTGTCTACAAAAGTTGGCAAACTATTTCACACATTGAATATTTTTGGATGGCCATCCAAAACTGCTTGGCTTTTGCAATGCCCGGTAACCCCCATTCAAATGTGCGTGAGGATCGGGCAATAATTACGACCTGCTAAATATATGGCGATCATCTCCAAAAAGAATAGGCTTCTATTCTGACCCTCATCTGATCCCCATGCAAAATTTCGTAAGGATCGGGCCATAAATGCGATCTGTATGTGATATCCTGACATCCTAACTACTTAGTTTTGTTAGCTGTAGAAATATTACCAAATGTTTAATTCAAAATGAAAATATGCCAAAAATGTGACAAAATTGAAAAAATATGAAAAAATTTTACAAAATCAATATTTTCATCTTTAGAGAGATATTTTTATGCGATTTTTTAGACGTTGTTTCTTTCCTGCCAAGAGGCCATTCTGAATTAATGAGAACTGTCGAAATCAGTTCAGCCATTCTCGACATATAAGAGATCTTTCAAGCATATATTTTTTTGATAGAAATAAATATAGCACATATTTTGATATATATCCGATTTGTTGGATGTTAACATCAATGTAAAGATCAGAAGTAACCCTGTCATGGCTTTGTGATTTGCCGGGATTTAAAATATTCGCGGTTTAATGAAAAATTTTGAATTTTTTCAACACAAAAGATATGGTCTATTTTACCCGCTAAATATTATCCGATGGCCTCACAAATTGGTAGGCTTCTTCCTCGCCCTAAACTCTAGCTACACGCGAAATTCCGCGTCGATTGGTCTATAATTGCGACCAGTATAGCTACTGCAAAATCCGACATTTTTTTAGTATTTGGTCCATTTCAACCCCTAAACATTTGGCGATCATCTCCAAAAGAAATAAATTTCGTTAGGATCGGGCCATAATTGCGACCTGTAGCGTGATTACAAATTAACATGGACAGACGGACATATATAGCTAGATCGACTTAGCTCGGCGAGCTAGGAAGATCCATATATTCTTTCCTATATGGAAAACCACTATTTCGAGGTGTTACATAAATTTTGACCCAATCAAACTTGTAGGGTATAAAAACATAGTTTTTTCCTCAATCAACGTCAACGATTTTGGTTTAATATTGTGGGAAAAAATTGCCACTTCCAATCAGTTCGTGTTTATAGATTTGTTTCGCAAGTTATGGCAGATAAAAGTGTTGAAAATTATATCCCATTATGGGTGAGGTACCAGAAGGGGTTCGCAGATATATATCATCTTAACAACAGATTTTGTGGTAACAATGCGTGAAATTTGAAAAAAATTGGAGGGTTATTTCGCTTGCTTTGGTCGTTTTTTTTTTAAACCTTGAATTCTATGTGTGGGAGGTACCAGAAGAAATGATCCGATCTCTACCATCTTTATAAGAGATTTTATGTTGATGGTTATATTGAGATTCAGCAAGTCTGAATGGAACCGTAAGTTATTGTCGCGTTTTATAAACTTAACGGATATTTAAAATGTTGATCCTTTGAGGGGGATGTACCAGATGTAGTGGACCCATCCCATCTTTACAGCAGATCTTGTGTTAGTAGAAATAATGGGATACATGAAATATGAAGAAAACTGGATGCTCATTTCGGATTTTTTAATCGTTTGGTTATTCAAAACTTTGACCCTTTGTGGGGGAGGTACCAGAAGGATCTTGTGTTGATAGAAATATTGAGATGTTCCAAGTCTGAAGTGAATCGGGCTTTAATTTCAAAATTTTGACCCTTTGTGGGGGCGAGAACAGAAGGAGTGGACCGTTCTTAAAGATCTAGATGTTATACTCTAACATCACACCTTCGCACCAGATCTTAAAGACCCAGATTTTATACTCCAACATCACATTTTATAAGAACTATAATTATTCAAAATGTTGAACCCTTTTGGGGGAGGTATTTAATGGAGTGGACCGATATTGTCCATTTTCGCACCTAATGTAGGACTGATGCAAATATTATGATTTGTAAAGTTGGAGCAAAATCAGATTATCTTTACACTTACAGGAGAAATCCAAGGCAAGCTGGTGCAACGAACCAACCAAGTATCACAACAAATTTGGACAAATATCTTCTCGAGAGGAACTTAGTCCCTCTTATGTGTGTTAACGAATAACAATAAGCTGTGTGCAGATGAGAAGGAGAAGGCCACTGTACTGCTCTATCAAGGGAGAGACTACCAAGTGCAGGTGATGGTTGGCACTAAGTCAGCGGAGTAAAACCGCAAATGATTATATAGGTCTCAAACAAAATTTGAACTTCTCAAACCAAAATTTTATTATTTGCTTGGGTCTTTAAAATTGTCTATGGAAGAAACCCTTAAGTTTGCAGTTGATGGTTTAACAATTTTTTTTATTGTGACAAAATCTCCAGTAACAAAAAAAAAAAAAACATGTCTCGGTGGAATACTATCACATATTGTATATTTTAATACGATTTGCAAAATTTAATTTTGAAATCATGTCGGATACCATGCTAAGATTATGTCCTCTTGCGAATATTAAGAATTCTTATTATACGCTTTTTGACACCGCTGACCATGTGTCCTTAAGGAGCGTCTCGTTAGAGGACGCTGTTTTGCCAACGATATGTTAGTCACGTCCGAGACATAACACGCCATTTTTGTATAAATTCACATTAGAAAACAATAACAGGGACAGTTTTCGTCTGGTCATGGAAAATATGATTACAACATTATTTTAATTCTTGGACATTTCATTTCATGGCAGCAGACAATGGTAATAGCATTAAAAGGATATTATTCAAAAAAAAAAAAAAAAAAACATTGGATATTTGCAAATATACTGAGCAGAATATTGTATTGGGATTTTCTGCGCTGTATAAATTGTATTTAAATGCTTTATGTATGTTCGGGCATGAGCAAAATAATTTAAGGAAGATCTAATATTTTTTCGTGATTTATCCAAATGGTTTGTTATTTTTTTAGAGGTTTCATGCAAACTCTTTTAATGAGAAATCTACGATTGATGTTGTGATTTTTTCGTGAGAATACAATCGAAAATTCTAGAAAATGTTACCTATATTTCAGCCTAAGAAAGTCCAGCCATATAACTGTTAACCCATCCTGATGTATAACCTTCGTTAGCGTTGTGTGTCAGTTCTGCGTAGTTAGACAAAGAGTGTACAAGAGGGTTACAATGTAGTATTCCAAGCTATGCAGTAGTCCAATCTAGGTTAACGTAGACCCCAAGGAGAGGTGTGTCGGAAATCGTTTGCTTATTATGGGGAACAGTAATTCAAAATTTGATATTCGGTATTTTGATGATTTAAGTAATTTTTTTACCGGAATTGTTTAAAATTTCGTTTTTATACCCCCCACCTTGGAAAGGAGGGTATATTACCTTTGTCATTCCGTTTGTAACATCCTTAAATATTCGTCGTAGACCCCATAAAGTATATATATTCATAATCAGCATAAAATTCTAAGACGATTTAATGATGTCCGTCTGTCTGTTGAAATCACGATACAGCCCACATTATCCGACGTAGAGCGTCAACATTTAGCAGAGCAATTTGTATTGTGTCTAGGATGGTTGGTATTGAAAATGAGATATATCGGTCCACGTTCTGGTATAGTCCCCATATAACGGTACCTCCCGATATTTGGTATTTTGATGATTTATGCCACATTTTTTCGCGGATTTGTCAGAAAATTGGTATTTGTAGGTCATAACGGGTCCCTGTACGTGTGGCAAAACAAAACATGTATAGGTCCACGTTTTGGTATTGCCCCCATATAAAGGTACCTCCCGATATTCGGTATTTTATTTTTTTTGGCACATTTTTTCACGGATTTGTCTAAAAATTGGTATTTGTTGGTCATAATGGGTTCCAGCTCCGGTGGCGAAACATTCCATGTATGGGTCCATGATTTGGTATAGCCCCCATATAACGGTACCTCCCGATATTCGGTATTTTGATGATTTTTGCCACATTTTTTCATTGATTTGTCTAAAAATTGGTATTTGTGGGTCATAATGGGTGCTAGTTCGTGTGGCGAAACATTGTATGTATAGGTCCACGTTTTGATATAGTCCCCATATAACGGTACCTCCCAATATTCGGTATTTTTATGATTTTTGACACATTTCTTCTAATGTTTCCTTTACCCTAAGGTAGAGGGTATTAAAAGTTTGGCCGGGTCGAACTTAATGTTTTTTTTTTTTACTTGTTAAAGTACGTAATGGGTACTACAGCCTAACACAAGAAATTGCATAGACCCCATATAACTATATCTTCCTATATTAGGTATTTTGAAGATTTTAAGGTCATTATTCACCGGAATTGTTTCAAATTTGAACCTTGTAATGGGTACTACAATCTATGACGGAAAACTGTTTATGTAGCTCCACATCTTCATATAGCCCACATATAATGGAAACTCCCTTTATTAAGTAGTGTGATGATATTAGCTACATTTTTACCGGAATTGTTTCAAATTTCGTATTTAAAGTTTGTAATCGGTGCTACAGCCTATGACCAAAAATTACTTATGCAGGACCACGTCTTCGTCTTTTTTTTCAAAATGGTGGAGGGTATTAAAAATTCGACCCGGTCGAACTCTGCTGCTTTTTACTTGTTACTACTACGTTGTATAGAAGGGGTTTGAGGTATCGATCTCTCTTTGACTTTTCCAAAGTCAGCAGCAATTTACCCTAGGCCTATTAGATTTATTGTGTAGTTGAGAATGAATTAAGGCAGAAACGGATGCGATGATCTAGTGTAACTTGAATTACTATCGGGGAAGATAAAAATAAAATCATGCAAAATATACTGAATGTATTAATTTCAAAGGATGAAGATGGTAGGCAAAATTAAATTCCTATCTCAGGCCGGCTTTACAACTGAATTGTCTTTAATATGGCACAACGAGAATTCTAGACTAGGGTTATGAGAGGGATAGACAGAATGGCGGACATTGACTTAGGATTTTACGCTCATCTCGAATATATATGCTTTATGGGTGTCTCCATAGAGACATGGTGGAAAAATATAATCGAAATGTGATTTTTTCCTGACAAATTGAATAGCTTCAATTTCCCTTCCACTGGCCACCTGTACATTAAGGACATTTCTTAGCCATTCACGATTTCTGTAACGATGATTTTTTATACCCTACACCACGTAGTGGTATAGCATTTGTGTGTGGTGGCTTTGTTCATTTCTTTGTAACATGGAGAAGGACGCGAGATGGACCCACAGTTACTTCTGAGGATCGTCATAGAATCAGTTTAGAAGTCGATTTATGCATGTCAGTCGGTCTGTCCATGAATTTTTGTGAACAAAGTGCAGGTCGCATTTATTAGCCGATTGAAATTAAAATTTTCAAACAATATTTGTTTGGACTAAGGACGAACCCTTGCTCAAATATATTGAAGTCCGAATGACTTGAATTCAGTTTGCAAGCAAGTACATCAAATTTGGACAAAATGGATTCAGATATAGCTATAGCTCCATTATATATGTTTCATCCGATTTGGTAAGATGCACTTCACAACAATAATCTTCGGTACCAGAAATCAGCTACAGTTCAGAAATAAGTATTCAAAATTTTGTCAAGTTCGGTTCAGATTTGGAAACAGCTCCCATATAATATATCTTAATTCGATTTCAGGTTTTTTCTGCACCAAATGGCTAATATCAGCCAAACGGAATGAATTTTGGCACTTCACGACTAAATTCAGCAAGTTCTTCAGATTTTTGTGAAAATCGGTTCAGATATAGCTATAGCTACCATATATAGGTTTCATCCGATTTCAACTATGATATTTGATACCAGGCATCAGATACTGCTCGAAAATACCTCTGCTAAATTGTATCGGTCGGATTTTTGTATAGCTTCGATAAACATCTTCATCCGATTGTACTGTTACAGCTTAACAGATATGTAATATCAGCCCTAATTGAATAGATTTTTTCATATTCAACCGAATTCGGTGAAACTTGGTCCGTTCGGTGAAACTTGGTCCGGTATATCTATTGTTCCAATAATTTTTATTTAATAAAATCCTTGTCGAGGTCATATCATGCACTATACAGCAATGTTGTTTGCATCATAGTTGGTATGATCTACTTCACATAAATTCCCAATATAAACTTTTTGTTACGGGAGCTCTTCTAAATACGCATGGTGGTGAAGGGTATCATATAGTCGACCCAACCGACTTTTGACCTTTCCTCACTGGTTTGGCTATATTTTCTCAGAACTCACAAATATCCAAATTTGTTAACATCTGATGGTACCTCTATGTCGTTCGGGATGGCTAAAGGCTTTATTCCTCAGGATTATATTTCATTTTTCCATGGACTTTTTTTTTGGAGTTGACTCTGTACTTCGAATTTGAAATTGGAGGCTGATAAAAAATGTCTCCTGTTTTGGAAAGACTGTATTAATTACAACTCTCGCAGATTAGAAAAAATATATTTTGCTATCAAAAGTAGTTATAAATGTCAATATCCCTCCTCCCTCCATTATTGCCATACAATTATCCCTCTATAATGTAACAATAAATTCACAAGTATCCCCTAAAATCTCCACTAAATTATGGCTATGACCCCGAAAGGCAAAAAGTATTGACCTCCCCTTCTACTTCGGAATAAAATCAAAAATTGTTGTCTAATAAACTCTCCATAATCTCAATTGCCCCTAATTTCTATTGTTTCTTCAAAGTTTAGAAAAAATTTATTGCTTTGCTCCCGTCTTGTGTTTAATGGCCATTGTATATTTACTTTGTATTCATTGTCTTAAGTCTTGCCTTAGCCGGCCATCCATCTTAGCTGAGATAGTGGCGAATGGGTAAAAACTAAAAAAAAAGATAAAACAAAAGTATCTTCATATAAAAATATTTTGCCATAATTAAGATATCTACAAGGAGACAAGAGGACGCAACACACACACACATACACACACACACACTCATTGGACATTGGGTACATGTTTGTGTAAGGATCCCGGAGAATGTTTATTATTGTTGGCCTCTTGGCATCAATTTGCAATAAATGTGACAAATTATCTCCTTGATAAACACTTTAAACGGAAGTCACGCCATTTCTCATTCCTCTCCCTTTTTCTTTTGTTTAGAAAATTAAGATTTTTTAATGTTGACTGTGAGATAATTATCCATACTTTTGGGACTCCGGAGCTTTATATAAGTGCAATTTAAAAATATTAGATTTTAAAACTGATAATGGTCTACGGCGACTTACATGGACGCTATATAATGAAGATATTTAAAATTCATAATAAGGGTTCATATCTTGCAAACCGTTTGGAATTTGAGTTTCACTCGGGAACAGAGTCGTACAGAACGAAAAAGGTGAGCACATAAAATCAACCAATTTTTCATAATTTTTCCTCCAGTTCGAGTCTCTGGATACAAAAGTGTTAAAAAATGTAAGCAAAAGACCACAGAAAAAAAAAGAAAAAATACATGTAAAAATCACCATTCGGAAGAAACTTGAAAATTAAAAAAAAAAAAAGTTAAAAAGATTTAATCGGTTCTGCCGACAGACTAATACCCTCAGTCATTGTTCGATTATTTAAATATATTTTGACTTCTGTTATAATTATTCAAACTATTGAGTGGGTTCTGAGGAAATAGGCCAATATTGTCTATTTCGTATTGGACCTAAATAAATACGATATAAATATGGGGTAACGTGGTAACAGGTTGGGAACTTCCTTTACTTTACATGACACATGTGATAATTTTTAGAAAATGTTAATATGTGCGTGTGGTACCAGGTTAGGCGACCGATGTATTCAATTTCCATGCTTCATCTAATACATATAAAAATATTGGTATGGGGAAAATTACAAGGAAATCGAAAATTTATATAAAACTAGCTGGCCCGGTCCGCGTTGCCGGCCCGTAATTTTAGACTTTAATGCTATTATATCATCCATCTTGGAAAGGAGGGTATATTAACTTTTCATTCCATTTGTAACGTTACTAAATGTTCGTCATAGACCCCATTAAATATGCATATATATTCATAATCAGCATAAAACTCTAAGTCGATTTGTCCGACTGTATGTCTGTTTGTTTAAATTACGATACAGCCCACATTATTTGACGTATAGCGTCAAAATTTAGCTGAAAAATTTGTATTGTGTATAGGATGGTTGGTATTGAAAATGATCTATCGGTTCACGTTTTGGTATAGTCCCCATATAACGGTATCTCTCGAAATTCGGTATTTTGATGATTTTTGCCACATTTCTCCTCGGATTTGTCTAACACATACAACGATACCTACCTATATTGGGTATGTTGCTTATCCACACATTTACGCGTATAATTGTTTCAAATTTGGTATTTTAGAAGGTGACAATCTTTGAAGTATAAAATTGTCCACGGAGGTTCCCGTTTTGGTATGGCCCCATATAACGGCCTCATTCACTTTATGGTTTTTTGATAAGTTAACTGCATTATCCAAACAGTCTTACTGGTATATGAAGTTTAAAGTGAAACACGCTTGAATTTAGATACTTTTATATAAAAATGTTTCCTTTACCCTCAGATGGATGATAGTAATAATTCTGCCCGGCTGAACTTAATTTTTTTACTTGTTTTTAAAGTAATATGAACTATTTGTCATTGAAATTGCGTGTTGGAGACCCCATAATTTCCATATCTTTTATCATAGTATAATTCAAAGACGATTAAACAAATGTCCGGTTCCTTAAATCATATGATGGTTATACAAAACGTGATCAGTTTTTGCATAGATGGTTTCTTCCCAAATTACCAACATTTGCCGAAATTAGTATGAAAATATGGTTAAAATATAAGATATACTTGAAATCGGGTTGTATCCTTATCCGGGGGTTATGGTCCATATCATGAATTGCAAAGTGATTTAAGGTATCGTGAAAGTTTAGGAAGAATTTCTGAAAGAATAGAAATCCTTTTCCCTTTATATTCGGTATTTCACTGATTGCAATTTTGCATATTGAGTTCTCATTGGACGGATTATTGTCACGTGTTTAAATGAGCCCCATAACGGTTTGTCGGTTATTTTTGTTTATTTAAATGTGTTCGCATCTTCCAGATGAAGCACGATGTAGATCCTGGAGTTGAAAGCAGATGATTTTTTTTTTTATATTTTTATAGGCATATTTTACGCAATTTTTTTTTTTTTTTTTTTGCAAGATTCCATTCCGAAGTTGTATGAATTGTGAAAATCCGTCAAAACGTTTTTGAGTTAAAAGCATAGTAACTAATAAACAAATTGAAAAAAAAATCTTAAACTTGTTCGCTGGTTTTTTACAGCCAATATTTAAAGGTCCTTACTATTATTTTGAAATTTGTTTCCATTGAAAAAATGTTCTCCGTTTTTCCCTATTTAAGAGTTTTTGCAGTGCAATATGCTCTTTTTTGATTTTTTAGCAATTTTGGTTTGACCACGTTAAATTATTTTGACATCATATATTCAGTTCCGCCACTCCATAATTTTCGTCGCTTTCTACTACCCAAAAAGACTACACATCATATTAGAATTCAAAAAAAAAAAAAAAAAAAAACTACAAATGTACATTCCGAAATAGTAAGTCAAAATGGAAAAAAATCATGCAAAATAAAACATTACTATTGTACACTTCAAAAGTCAAAATGAGAATTTTAAAATTTCTCATTTTTACGCGATTTTTTTGGATTTTATCCTTTTCTGCCAAGAGACAATTCCGAATTTGTGTAAATCGTTAAAATCAGATCAGCGGTTCTTGAGTTATAAGCGTAGTAACTAACACAACTTCCTTATATATATAGACAGATTAGAAGTATGCGTGGTCAGTTCCCTGGCGCCCAAATAAATTCCTAAGTTTGGAGGGAAAGTCAACAGTATCTCGAGTAATAATTTTCAAACCTATATCTTCATTATCTGGCAATATAAAGATTTTAGATAAATCAAGATAGTGGGCGTTAAAGTAGGCGTGGCCAATATTTTTTTCTTTGAAAACCTAACTCGGGGTATGTCGAACGTTTGTACAAAAAATTATGCAAATCGGTCCAGCCGTTTTCAACTGATTCCGTTACCAACAACAACAATTGATTTATATATATATATATATATATATATATATATATATATATATATATATATATATATATATATATATATATATATATATATATATATATATATATATATATAGATTTATGGGAAATTATAAATTCCATAATCATCTCTGGTTTCTGGTTGACAGAAATATATAGAATCGCTGACTTGTTTCACAGATAAAAATTTTGAACCTGAATATAGCCCATCTTCACAACAGATCTTGTTTTAGTAGAAATAATGGGATGTGAGAAATATAAAGAGAACCTGATACTTATTTCGGGTTTTATGACCTTCATGGATATTCAAAAATTTGTCCCTTTTTAGGTACCAGACGGAATGGTCCGATCTCTACCGTTTTTATAATAGATCATGTGTTCATGAAAATATTCAGATGTGCCAAGTCTAAATGGAGTCGGGTGTTAATATCTCGTTTTATGAGCTCAATAGATATTCAACATTTGGACCTTTTGTGGGGGATGTACTAGAAGAAATGGACCGATATATTCCATCTTAACACCAGATATTAAGTTAATAAAAATATTGGGATGTGTGACATTTCAAGACAATCGGATTCTTACATCACATTTTATGAGAGTTATAATTATTCAAAATGTTCACCATTTGTGGGGGAGGTATTTGATGGAGTGGGCCGATATTGTCCATTTTCGCACCTGACCTTGAACTGATGCAAATATTAGGATTTGCATAGTTGGAGCAAATTCGGATTTTCGTTTCTCTTTCTGTGCAGAAAACATATTTTTTTGAAAAATTTCGATCTTCTGTGGGGGAGTTACCAGCAGGAGTGGTCCGATATTACCCATCTCGAACTCGATCGAAGTTTGACAAAAATATTACGATGTACCAAGTTTGGACCAAATCGGATACTCCCTTCGAGAATTATCGTGCTCCAGACAGACGGACGGACATCGCTAGATCGACTCCAAATATCCTGAAACGGATTTGGTCCAAAGAGACCAAGGATTTAAAACCGTTATTTATCACGTTTTGAACGTATCAAATGATATTTACTCTCTCTAGCCATATGGCTGAGGGTATAAAAACAGAAAGGAAAGGTCAAAAGTCGGGAGGGTCGACAATATGATGCCCTACACCACTATGCGTATGGTAGTAGAGCTCAGGCAAAAAAGTTTATATTGGAAATTGGTGGTCAGCTGAAAATGTGCACCTTCGGTTGGCCACCAGAACAGTCGATGTTCGCTCTTCGCTCGTATTAATCGACCGTGTCATCAGTATAAATGCCGAATATTACCGCGAAAATATTCTGGAGGGTGTATTAAAGTCTTGGGCACGCAAACATTTTGGCCGCAGACCTTTGACATTCCAACAGGACTTAGCACCTTTGCACTCAGCGGGCGCCACTCAAGAATGGTTACAAAATGAGGTTCCTCGCTTCATTTCCAGCGCAAAATGGCCACCAAAATCTCCGGATACCAATCCGTTGGACTATTGAGTCTGGAGTATTTTGGAAAGCAAGGTTGGCACTAAAAAATACCAAAGTGTCGTTCACCTCAAGCAAGCGCTTCGCCGGGAATGGGTTAAAATACCGCAGAGGTACCGTTATATAGGAGGATATACAATATCGTGGACCGGTACTTCTTGTGTAGAATTTCAGAAAATTGCATTGAAAAATGTGACTATACGATATCTTGGACCGATGCAGCCCATTTTCGAACTTGACTTGCCTTCAGACAATAGACAGATCGGTGCTTCCTTTAGCTTCCTAACTTTATTCGTTTTGACTCCAGCCTGATTGCAACAGACGAATGGACGGATGGCAGGGCTAATTCGTAATAGAATTTTTCGCTGATCAAGAATATATACATTTTTTTGGGGTCTAAAATTATTATTTTGTTGAGTTACAAACGGAAGGACGAACTTAATATACCCTCCATATATGCATGGTATAAAATACACCTAAGATCCCAATAAACAACCTTTTAAAGCATATCAACTTTCTAGGATGAATTCTAACTCCAAATAATATTTACATACATCCAGGCCATTCAAAGGGAAACAAAACAAGGTCACAAACCAGATCAACAAATAAACACTGCGCTACACTCTATGGCCACTTCACACACACACACTCACATCTACGTTCACATTTTTAATTCTAAACCAATTTCAAAGGAAACCTCTAAAATAAAGACACAAAACAACGCAGAACCGAGAAAAAAAAAACAACGAGAAAGAGTCGCACTGCAGCAATAAAAATAACCAAACAAATTGGCACAAAGGATTTGAGATTCAGATCAAAGTGATAAAACAACACCAACAAAAAAGGCCAAGCAAATAAACAAACAAACAGCGAATAAAATAAATGAATGAGCAACAAAGGAGCCAAAACACTGACATACTCACATCCGTGCCCTATGTGTACATAGCTCCTAATAGAATGGATAGACCAACTAAAGGATAACATATAAGTTAACTAACCAACACCAACCAAATGCATACAAAAGGACCAAGGACATTTACACAACATAGCATTTTTCGCAATGAATTTATTACAAACGGAGGGAGAATTTTTTTCTTCTGAATACCAGGGAAAAGAGGATATGAAATCGGAATATTTGTTCAAATAGGAAAGTACTCTGAATTTTGGAAGAGTAATTTAGAAATGGAAATGAAAGAAATAAGAGATATTACAAAAATTGCTAAAAACTCCGAAAATCCTATATTTAAGGAGTTATGGCCATTTTAAAATATTTAACGTCGAAAAGTCGATATTTAAGAAGTTATGACCATTTTAAAATTTTGACAAATTCCTGTCTAAACCGATAAAGAACGTCCTAAAGTCGGGCGGGCCGATTTTATGATACCCTACACCACTTTGCTAATTTAGTTGAGCTTCACATAACAATTGAAAGTTTTTATGGGAGAATTCAATCATTCACGCCATGATTATAATTATAATTTAAAGTTCAATGGACTAAATATGCCGAAGCAATTGTATCTTTTAAATTCGGACTTGTATTGCCCATTTGGTGCAAAATTAATTTGAAATCAGATAAAGCTATATATGGGAGCTATATCCAAATATGAACCGATCTCGATAAAATTTAGCAAATATATTTCTGAGCTGTATTTGAAATATTTCCCTGAATATCGTTGTTACGGAGTGCATATTACGGCTGTGGGTAACAAATACAACAAATCGGATGAACAATATATATAGGAGCTATAGCTATATCTGAACCGATCTTCACCAAAATTGGCATACTACCTTCTAGACTTAATTCGGTCGTATGTGCCAAATTCCATCCCATTTGGGCAAATATTAGAAGTTTGGTGCACAATAAAAGGTAAATCGGACGAAGTTATATATGGGAGCTATATCTAAATCTGAACCGATCTCGATAAAATTTTGCAAAGGTATTTCTGACCTGCATTTGATATATTTCCCCAAATATTGTTGTTACAGAGTGCATATTACGACTGCGGAGTACAAAAATAACAAATCGGATGAACAATATATGTGGGAGCTATAGCTATATCTGAATATCTGGCACACTTATTTTCAGGCCTAATTTGGTTGTATGTGCAAAATTCCAGACTATTCGGGCTGATATTACACGTTTGGTGCACAATAAAAGGCAAATCGGACGAAGATATATATGGGAGCTATATCTAAATTTTTACCGATTATCTCCAATTTCAATAGAGTTCGTCCTTGGGCCAAACAAATGTTGTTTGGAAAATTTCATCTCAATCGGATAATAAATGCACCTGCATTTTGTTCACAAGAATACATGGACAGACGGACAGACATGCATAAATCAACTCAGAAAGTGATTCTATGCAGATCATCAAAAGGAATTATGGGTCTATCTCGTTTCCTTTTGCCTGTTACAAACAAATGCACAAAGACATAATACCCTGACCACCTTGTGGTGAAGGGTATAAAAACTGGTCAAAAAAAATAAGCTGAAAGAAGTGTGAAAGGAGGAGTCATTTCAAAATATTCGATAATTCGTACCTTAAAAACTGATCGCAAATAATAGCTAAAAACGCCGAAAACTCAATATTTAAAGAGTTATGTTCATTTTAAAATATTCACTAATTTCCGCCTAAAAATGCCGAAAAGACAATATTTAAGGAGTTATGGCTATTTTAAAGTTTTTAATAATTTATGCTAAAAAAATTGATCAAGCAGTAAATTCTGCCGGTCCGAAATTTGAATACCCTCCACCATTTGGAGCGAATTTGGAAATTTTCAAGATCCGGTCAATAATGTCGCTGAAATCATTAAAACACTGAATAGAGGAAATTATCATTATATCGGGGCTCTGCGAAGACCTGGACCTGCATAGAAACTTTTCTGTCACAGGCTGTAGTACCTATTAGGAACTTCATTTACGAAATTTCAAACGATTTCGGTGAATATTGTACCTAAAATCGTCAAAATATCGAATATGCGGAAGGTACTGATATATGGGGCCTTTCGAAGACCTGGACCTGCACGGACAATTTTCCGTCATAGACTGTAGTTCCCATTACGAACTCTAAATACGAAATTTGAGACAACTCTGGTGAATACAGGGTAAAATGAAAAAATTGCACCCAACTTCAGACTGCTGTCATTTCTAAGCCACTCGTCCGACAGCTGTTAAAATTATTCCAGTAACAGCTCCTTATATTGTTTAAAAGCATTTTGGTGAGAATATTCCAGAAAACACGTTATTCGTGATGGAATTCAAGCGTGATAGTGTGATTTCTTTATATTTGGCTGGAAAACTACAAGTGGCTATCGTTAAAGCATTCCAGCATTTCAATGTGAATACATCTTTTGTGTCTCGTACCATCGCTCGTTACCGTGATACTGGTAGCGTATCCCGATGTCAAGGAAGTGGATGAAAGAAAACAACAAACATCAGCAGTAATGATTCGAAAAGTAAAGAAGCGACTTGATCGAAATCCGCGTCGCGGTGGCCGAAAAATGGCTCGTGAACTGAACATATCGCAATATTCCATTCGGCAAATATTGACAAATGAGCTAGGGGTAAAGCCATTGAAATTCCAAAAAGTGCAAGAACTTACACCAGAACAGAAAGAAAATGGACTCAAAAGAGCTAAAGAGTTGTTTCGCTTGGCTGAAAGTCGTGATCTGCCGAATTTTTTTTTCTCCGGTGAGGAAACATTCGCCGTTCAGCATTTTGTAAACAAACAAAATGATCGTGTTAACTTTCCAAAAAGGTCAGCTGAAAATGTGCACCTTCGGTTGGCCACCAGAACTCAATCGCCGGCCATGGTGATGACGTGGGCCGCCATAACAGCCGATGGTCGCTCTTCGCTCGTGTCAATCGACTGTGGCATTACAATAAATGCCGAATATTTGCGCGAAAATATTCTGGAGGGTGTATTGAAGCCTTGGGCACGCAAACATTTTGACTGCAGACCTTGGACATTTCAACAGGACTCAGCACACGCCACCCAAGAATGGTAACAGAATGAGGTTCCTCGCTTCATTTCCAGCGCACAATGGCCACCAAAATCTCCGGATACCAATCCGTTGGACTATTGTGTCTTGAGTATTTTGAATAGCAAAGTTGGCACTAAAAATACCAAAGTGTCGATCACCTTAAACAAGCGCTTCACCGGGAATGGGCCAAAATACCGCAGAGCAACATTCAGGCAGCGTGTGCCGGTTTCATTGGCATTGGAAACAACCTCTGGATTTTTAGACAATTTCGTTGAAAAATGTGGCTAAAATCATCAAAATATCGAATATATCGTATATCCCCCATATAACGATACCTTCTTATGGGGGGATATACGATATCGTGGACCTATATAGACAATACTCTTCCAAGGGGTAAAGTGCTCACAAGGAACCTCTTATGCACAATTTCAGACAATTCCGTTGAAAAATGTAAATAAAATCAAAAAATCGCGGGTTACCGTTATATGGGGGCTATGCGATATCGTGGACCTATAAAGATTAATCTCTTCCAAGGGATTAAGTACCCATAAGGAACTCCTTTTGTGGATTTTCAGACAAGTTCATTGAAAAATTTGGTTACAGCTATCAAAAAGTCTAATATCGGGGGGTGCCGTTATATGGGGCCTATACGATATCGTGGATCGATATAGCTCATCTTCGGACTTGGCCTGTCTGCAGACAAAAGATTGATTTGTGCAAAATTTTAGCTTCATATCTTTATTCGTTTTGACTCTATCGTGACTACAACAGACGTACAAACGGACGGAGAGTTATATCCATTTTATTCGTATTCATTATTCATGTTTTCTGAACTATTATCGACTCAAATAGAATATTTTTTTTTCATAAACAGCACATGATAATATTTCATTCACACAAATCTACAAAGCTATAGCTTGTACAACCACCATCATAATCAAAAATCGATTTAAACTTGAATTTCCCAATCTTCCAGCCATTTCAAAATATATACACAATGATTATGAAGATGACTTTGTTTTTGTCTTTGGCTGACTCAATAAGTGTGAATTTTTTTGTTGGTTGCTGATTTTGGTATATTTTCATATTTTTGATAAAATGACATGCATTAAATTATGCATCGTAAAACTGTCTGGCATAAACATAAGTGTAGATTACCATCGATGCTAAGATATACAGCAGACATATACCACCAGAGGAGAATCTCTATGAGGCGACAGTGGTTTTTAGATGGAAATTTTACTTCAGTAGCTATATGCGTATGATAAAACAAGTAAGCAAAGGCTATAGGCTAAAACACTACAATATGTTGGAAGCCCCCTTATGCCCAAATCTATTTTGGAAGATTTCGATTTTGAAATTATGTCATAGAGCCCTGCCCAGATTTTACACTTAGGTTTTTGACCGAGGGCATTTTACAGCTAAATATAATTCAGTGGTCATCCAAAATGCTCGACTTCTTCCCTGTCCTTAACTCTCTCCTCATATAGATCGACTGCAAAATCAGGAAATTTACATTTTTTTGGTCCATTTGAACCTCTAAATCTACATCTTCAGAAACAATAGGCTTTAATTCTGACCATAACCCTATCCCCATCCAAAATTTCGTAAGGATCAGACGATAATTGCGATCTGTATATAATACCCTCAACATATTGTGTTGCGGGGTGTAGGAAAACTTTAGCAAATGTGCAATTCAAAACTGTAAGTCAAATCAAAAAAAATCGCATGCGATAAAATATATGACAAAAATTGAAAAAAATGCAACTAAAAATATTCACTTTTTAATAGGCATAAATTTAAGCTATTTTCTGGGATTTTATCATTTTCTAGCAAGAGACCATTCCAGCGGTTAATACCTACTATACTTTTCTATGTAACTTATCCATATTCCCCCTATATACCGCTACAAAGATTGTTAGTCCTTAGACAACTTTTGCTAAAACTCTCAAAATCATCTATGAGAAGGATTATCAAATTTCAAGGGATTCCATTTAGAAATTCGACTAAAATCTTTAAAAATCCGAATACTGTCAGGTACTGTAGTATGGTCCTTATAAGAAACCAATTCTCTGACTTAGTAACTGATATTATTCCGATGAGCCACAATGACGAACTTAATACGAACACATACATACGGCCATAACGTGCCCCATAGAAATAATGGTTTTCGACCCTCGGTCTGCTTGGACCAAATCGGTTTCAAGACATCTGGAGTCGATTTAAGGCGAACTTCCAACCGACTGTCTGCCTAGCAGGTACGCACGATACTCTAGAAGGGAGTATCTAATTTAGTTCAAACTTTGTACATATTATTCTATTTATTGTTCGGAAATGGGCAAAATCGGTTCACTCCTTCTGAACGAACGTCAACATTTGAATAACCATAACGCTCATATAATGCGAAATAGGCATCCAATTTTTTTTCAAACTATGTACATATCTATATTACTACCAACATTAGATCTGGTGTGAAGATGGGTCAATATTTTAAATAATTATGTATCATATCATAAAAAGCGAAATAAGAATATGACTCTCTTAAAATGTAACAATTCCAAATATTTTTAATAACACAAAATCTGGTATGCACTTGGGATATATACTTCCAACCCTTCTGGCACATCTACAACAACGGGACACAGTTTTCAATATATATATCTCATAACTTGCGGAAAGAATCAGTGATACTTTTAAAACTAGGTACACCTCTATATTTCCTAATATACCAGATATATGATGTGAATATAGAATTTATCGGCTCACTCCTTTTGATAACTTGTTGATGAATATTTTTATCCAAGACTACTCAAGATAGTCACCAAGAGGGTCGTTTTGATCCTTTTTTTTTTTTTTCAAAATATGAATAAACCTCGCTTTAAACGGGACCGTAGCAAGTCAAGTCATATTCTACAATATGTTTTGGCAAAAAGTATATTATAGGCCCTAGAATAAACCAAAGGACCTAGGTCCTAAAATACAAATCTAAATCCCTAAACCTCACAAATATTTAAACCACATTTCAAGTTTACAGCCATATTTAAGTGAGTTTCTGAACAACGAAACACTTTAGAAGGATGAAATCAAAGTAACCTTTCTTCGTCAAATTTCAAAACAATTCACAGAAGAAAATTTAAATTCGATTTTTTGAGTTGTTAAAAAAATTAAAAAAATCCTTTGAAAAATACTACTAAAATCATAAAAATACCGAATATAGGGATTAACGTTACATTGGGTCCTATGCGAAGGACCTGTATATGCTATGTAAATGCAATTTTTGTCATAGACCATTACGATATTCAAATGCGAAACTTGAAATAATGCCAGTGAATAATGCCCAAATATCATATATAGGGAGGTACCGCTATATAGAAGGCCTGGGCTTAGATATAAAATTTTCTGTCATAGACTTTAGGCCACATTTCGAACTTTAAATACGAAATTTGGAACGATTCCGGTGAATAATGTGGCTAAAATTATCCAAATAGGGAATATTGTGGGGAGGGGTATCATTGTATGGGGGCTTTACGATATCAACCTATAGACACCTATATAGACAATTCTCTTCAAGGAGATAAAGTACTCAAAAGGAATTCCTTGTCTGGATTTTCAGACAATTCCATTGAAAAGTATGGCTAAAATCATCAAAAGACCGTTATATGGGGAATATACAACATCGTGGACCTTATATGTGGTGCCGTTTTATGTGGCCCATATGAAGACGAAGAGTTGACCTATATAGACAATTCTTTTCTAATTGGTAAAATGCTCAGAAAAAACTTCTTGCGTAGAATTTCAGACAATTCCTTTAAAAAATGTGGCTAAATTCACCCAAATAGCGAATATCAGGGATACCGTTTTATGGGGACTGTACGATATCGTAGACTCATCTTGAGCTTGACTTACCAGCAGACAAAAGACTGATCTGTCTCAATTCATTAGCGCGGTTACAACAGACGGACGGACGGACAGGATTAAATCGTCGTAGAATTTTACGCTGATGCACTTTGTTAGGTCTAAAATTATTAGTTCGATAAGTTACAAACGGAATGACGAACTTAATATACTATGTATGGTGGGGGGTATAAAAAAGATGAAACAAGTTTGGACCAAATCTAATACACCCTTGAAGAGCTATCGAGTGTACCAGCAAGTCAGGCAGACGGACGAGGGAGAACTTGATCCCATTGCGACATTCTTTTTTTAGCTGAAATTTCATAATCTCCTGGATTTTTCTGTAATTATTAAAAAAAAAAAATATTTTTTCGCAGAGAGTTATTTAAACGATTTAGCTCATGTTTTGAATAAAGTTTAGGCCAAACACATTATTAATATTTGCCCCAGATCAAACAAGATTTTTGTGTTATGACAAATCTGAAATTTTCAAAACATTTCTTTCCGATAACATATTGTCACTTCCGCTTCACAGTGACACGCCTCCATCATCTACATATGATGATTATGCTGCTGATAATCATCAGTAGTAGCTGCAACAACTGCCAACCAACCAGCCAGCCGTATACTCATTGCCACTGACAGACATCGCCATCGTCTTCGTTGGCAATTGCATGCAATGTCGCATACTACATTGTGTCTCTGTGGCTGTCTGCCATAAAACATACAGACTTTATTAACTGTTATCGTTCGAATGCAATCTATTTTTATTAGATTTTTCCAACATATTTTGCCATTTGCATTCGTTTTTGCATTGATTTCTGTTTGCGTTTTTTGCTCTGCCTTCGCTCTGCTCTCCTTTTGACTTGAATTGTAATGTCTTGATTTTTGTCGCAGACAAAATTATCTATAAATTGTCATTTGATTTGATTTGCAAATATAAATAAAAATGTATGAAGTGGTTGGGAATGCAGGCAGGCAGGCGAAACAAATTGCATTTCGATTGACTTGTGTGAAAATAAGGACAATTGTGTTGCACTTACATATGTGTGCTAATGTTGTTCATACATAGATATAAGTAAAATCAGATATTTTAATAGGAGTGAGGGTGTAATAATATGTGTAGTTTATTCCAACTATCGGATATCATTCGAGAATGATAATTTCAAGCAAACTATGAGAAGGCATTAACCTTTGAAGAAGGAATTTAGACCTTCTTTTCGAGAAACAAGTAAACAAGTATCGGTCGGTATCGCCGACAGGTATATACCCTCAGCCAATGTCCGATTATTAAAAAAATATTTTGACTTCTGTTATGATTATTCAAATGTTTAAATCCTTATGTTCCTTATGTTCCTAAATCGGACCTTAATAAATATTATATAAATATTGCGACGTGCTACGTTGGACTGTGCTGTATTGATGGAAATATTGGGAAGTACCAAGTCTTGAATAGAATCAGATGCCAATTTAGCTTTTTATGGGCTTCATGGATATTCAAAATCTTCACAACGGATCTTTTGATAGTGGAAATTATGGGATGTATGGAATAGAAAGAGAACCTGATGCTTATTTCGGATTTTATAAACGTTTGGTTAAAAAACTTTAACCCTTTGTGGGGGAGGTATCAGAAGGAATGGTCCGATCACTACCGTTTTTTTTAACAGATCCTGTGTCGATAGAAATATTCAGATGTGTCAAGTCTAAATGGAATCCGTTGTTAATTTTGCATTTTATGAGCTTAATGGATATTAAAATTTCGACGTTTTGTGGGGGAGTACCGGAAGGAGTGGACCGATATATCTTAACACCAGACATTGGGTTAATATAAATATTGGGAAGTGTGAATTTTCAAGACAATCAGACTCTTACATCACATTTTGTGAGAGTTGTAATTATTTAAAATTTTGACACTTTGTGGGGGAGGTACCAGAAGGAGTGTATCGATATTGTCCATTTTGCACCTGACTTAGCAGTGACGTAATTATTTGGATTTGCAAACTTGCAGCAAAATCGATTTATCCTTTGTCTTTCTGTGCAATTTTTTGAAAATTTTGACCTTTTGTGGGGGAGGTACCAGAAGATGTAGACCAATATATTCCATCTTAACAACAGATCTTGGGTTCATGAGAATATTAGGATGTATGTAATTTAAAGACAATCAGACTCTTACATAACATTTTATAAGAGTTGTAATTATTCCAAATTTTGTTCCTTTGTGGGGGAGTTACTTGATGGAGTGGACAGACATCGTTCATTTTCACACCTTACCTATCTTTAACGCAAATATTAGGAGTTGCGAAGTTATAGCAAAATCGGATTATAGTTTCTTTTTCGGTGCAGAAAATATATTTTTTGAAAATTTCGACCTTTTGTTGGGCAGTGCCAGAAGCAGTGGACCGATATTGCCCATCTCCGAACTCGATGTATGTTTAAAAAAATATTACGATGTACCAAGTTTGTACCAAATCGGATACTCCCTTCGAGATATCGTGCGCACCAGCCAGCCAGACGGACGGACATCGCTAGGTCGACTCCAAATGTTCTGAAACGGATTTGGTCCAAAGAGACCTAGGGTCTAAAACCGTAGGCACGTTTTGACCTATCAAATGATAGCCCTTTGGCTAAGGGTATAAAAATTGTTTGGTTCATTTCGGTTCGTTTTAGGTATATAGTGTCTTCGGCATTATTGCAGATAAAAACCCATAAGGAAAAGTGAAATGAAACAAGTTAAAAAGCAATAAGTTCGGCCGGGCCGAACTTTGAATACCCTCCACCATTTGGAACTAATTTGGAAATTTTCAAAAAATAAAATCCATTAAAAATTCTGTTAAATCTTAAAAATACCGAATATAGCCGTTATATTGGAGTCTATACGACGTGAACCTAAATAGGCATTGTTTGTTATAAGCCATTACCATATTATAAACGGGTATTATGTAGCATCTTCAAAATATCGTATATAGGAAGACGTGGACCTGCACAGACAATTTTATGTCTTAGGCTGTAGTATCCATTTCGAACTTCAAATACAAAATTTTAAACAATTCCGATGAATAATGTCGCTAAAATCATTAAAATACCGAATATCAAGAGGTACCGTTATATGGGGGCTATATGAAGACGTGGACCTGCACAGAAAATTTTCTGTCTTAGGCTGAAGTATTCATACGGGGGCTATACTTTTCTGTCTTATGCTGTAGTATCCATTTCGAACTTCAAATACAAAATTTTAAAGAATTCCGGAGAATAATGTCACTAATATCATCAAAATACCGAATATCGGGAGGTTCCGTTATATGGGGGATATATGAAAACGTGGGCCCACATGACCCATTTACGAACTTTACCTTAACTGGCAAAATAAGCATGTGTGTTTCTATCTCTATTTGTTCGAAAGATAGCGTGATTACAGCAGACGGACAGTCAGACAGACAGTCGGAGAGACAGATAGACAGACGGACATCGCTAAATCGACTTAGAATTCTACGCTGATCAAGAATATATATATATTTTCTCGCGTCTGACATGAGTATTTCGAGGAGTTACAAATGGAATGACAATGTTAATATACCCTCTATAGAATCGTGGAGGGTGTAAAAGAAAGTGATACCCTACAACACTATGCATATTTGGCTTTAGAGCAGTAATAATTTGGTTTTAGAGGGAACTAATATGTGGGAGGCATATCCAATTCTGAATCGATTTTCACTGGGAGCTATAGCTACATCTGAACCGATTTTCGCCAAATTTGACGTATTTGCTTCTAGACGGGATTCGGTCGGATGTGCCAAACTTAAACATCAAATCGGAAGAAATTTGACAGATTATCTTCAATTTCAATGGGGTTTGTCCTTGTCCCAAACATACGATTTGTGCAAAATATCATTTCGATCGGGCAATAAATGCGACCTACACTTTGTTTACAAAAATACATGGACGGACGGACGCACTGACGAACGTACATGCATAAATCGACTTGGAATGTGATCCTATGCAGATCATCAAAAGGAACTATGGGCCTAACTCGCTTCCTTCTCTATGTTACAAACAAATGCATAAAGGCATAATACTCTGACCACAGGGTGGTGTAGGGTATAATCACAAAGTATTACAGAAAAATATTCACATTTCATTGGCATCTTTTATTTCGATTTTTCAAGATTTTAGTCTTTTCTGTCAAATGGCCAATTCTGAATTGGTGAAAACTATCAAAATATTTCCAGCCGTTCTTGAATTATAAGTGATTTTGCTAACATCTCATTCTTTGATATATGAGATTTTATATATTTTGCTATACATCCGATATCTTGGCTAACAGCATCACTGTAACCTTCAGAAGTGACCTTTTCGTGTATTTCTGATTTTGACGGAATTAAAAATACTCCCGACTTAGCGCAAATTTTCGTGTTATTTATTCGATGACCATCTAAATTTGTAGGCTTTCTAACCCCATTCTAATTTCGCGCCATTTGGTCTATATTGTGACCTCTAGATCAACTACAAAATCAAGAAATTTCCTTTTTTGGTCCATTTCAACCCTTAAATATTTTGCGATCATCTTCCCCCAAAAAATAGGATTTGTTTTAATCTTTACCC